>NW_007231630.1:52163-62472 GCF_000164805.1 Carlito syrichta | reverse complement strand
TGGCCACTGCACTCCAGTCTGGGTGACAGAGTGAGACTCCAACTCAAAAAAAAAAGTACAAAAAAAGAAGAAAATATCTGGAAGAAGGGCAGAAGGAATAAAGTGCAACTATCCTGAGGCAGGAATGGGCCTGATCTAGTCATGGGATGGTAAAGGGGTCAGGGTGGCTCTGGAGCAAATGAATGAGGGGGAGGGGAGCGGGAGATGAGGTTAGAGGGATACAGGGGCTCCCATTACAAGGGCCTGCAGGCCACCATAGGGACTTTGGTTTCCCTGAGAGAGAACTGAGGCGCCATTGCTGGCAGCCTTTTTAAGAAGAGAAAGAACATAGTCTTATTGACGTGTTAGCAGAATCACTGTCTTAGGTCAGGTTTCCAGGGAAACAGATGCTGAAACACAGGTTGTGTGCCGGAGGTTTATCGGAGACTGTTCTTGGAAGCACCGACAAAGGGAGTCAGGGAAGCAGAATGGGGCAGAGGAAGAGGTTGGACTGTGGTCATGACAGAGGCCACAAGATGGCTTATCCCAAATCATTATACCCCTACTTGACTGGTCAATGGCTACAGGTTGCCTCATGGGAGGGGGCTGTACCGAGGCAGCCAAGGGCATTTCCAGAGAGAGATGCCACTGAAAGTCCTTCGCGATCAATACTCACCATCCTGAATGAGGAAGTTGGACCCCCGTGTCTCTTACGCCCCCCCCTGCATGCCAAATGGGCCTCGTCCATAGTGAAGCATCCCAGATGCTTCTGGTTGGCTCTTGCTGGTGCAGTTTGTCTCAAGGCTCCTTTACTTCCCGTGGTTGATCTTCCTCACTCTCAGCCAGTCTATTCATCACACAGCCATGTCAGTAAGCCTGCTAAAGCGTTAAGTCAGAATATGTCACCTCCTTGCTCGAGACCCATCAAGTAACGACTCTCCATTCGTTTCACAGTAAAAGCCAAAACTCTTCTCCTGATTTATATCATTCTTGCTAGGGACTGCGTCTCTAACCTTATCTGCTATTATTTTCCGCATTGCTCGTTCTGTTCCTGTTACACCAGCCTCCCTCCTTTTCCTTGAACTCATTTTTGAAGGACACTTTGGCAGTGTCTCTTTTTCAGCTCTTCTCGGAGAAGCCCTGAACTTGAAGCACAATAAAAACACAGAAGAATCAAGATGCTTTCAGACTGAGGTGTTAAGAATTCTATCTGCTCGTGTAAAAAGATTGTCTTCTGCAAAGGTTATCTGGTAATTACATCATAGGCATTTAACTTAAAAGAGTTCAACTATTGGCTAAAAAAGAAAGGGAAGTAGTCTTTTTTTTTTTTCTTTTTGAGTTGGAGTCTCACTCTTGTCGCCCAGGCTGGAGTGCAGTGGCATGCCCACAGCCACCACAGCCTCAACCTGCTGGGCTTAGGTGATCTGATCCTTCTTCCTTAGCCTTCCAAGTCGCTGGAACTATAGACACACGCCACCATGCCCAGTTAGTTTTTGTGATTTATTGTAGAGACGAGGTCTCACCAAGTTGCCCAGGCTGGTCTCAAACCCCTGGGCTTAGGCAATCCTCTCGCCTCAGCCTCCCAAAGTGCTGGAATTACAGGCTGAGCCACCGCACCCAGCCAGGGAAGTCGTCATTAAAACAGTGCACATTACTGGGGTAGTGTGTATCCAACCAAGGTAAAGAATGCCGATAGTCCCAAAACCCTTGAAAATAATGTCTGAATGGTTTTAAGGTTTCCCAGCCATGAACCAGAAAAAAGTGAAATTTATTGTTTAACCGGGCAAGATGGTTTCCTGAGGAAGAAAGTGAAACTGAAGTCTTCAGAGAAATATTAATGAGAAAATTAGAGTTTTAAAAGTTGTTCTACAGAATTACCTACACAAAACCATGCTCACTATACATTTTAGGCTATTTAAGGAGATTTTTCAAGGGCAAGTTTGACTTCACTGGCTGGTGATAGAATTGAGTCTTATACTGGAGATAAGAGAACCCACAATAAGCGACACTCACATGGAGGAGATGGAAAGGCCCTTGGAAGCGACCATAAGCGGGTGGGAGCAGGCGCTAAGGCAAGAGATATCCAGTGGGAAACTCTATTGGAAGACCCTAATTTATCTCATATTTAGTTTTAAATTTTTCTTTCTGGCCAGGTATGGTGGCTCACACCTGTAATCCCAGCACTTTGGGAGGCCTAGGCAAGAGAATTGCTTGAGCCCAGGAGTTCAAGACCTGCCTTTTATTTTAAAGATAAAATTAAAACAAATTAAAATTTTCTCCTTTCTGTATTTTCTTGGACTAAATCCTTAATAAAGTCTGTTTATCATGACAGCCATGTCTTAGCTGTGATTTGGAGAATAAAGGAAGGCATCGTATCCATGTTTGGGCTCAAAGCAGGCGCTGATGCTGTGGCCTAGGTGAGTAGCTATGGGTTTGAGGTGGTGGATAGAGAAGACTAGAGCAGCAATCCGGAACAAGAGGTGGCCGTGAGAGTAATGATGACATTGTGAAAACGCCAACGCTCACGCGGCACTCATCAATATTTAAGGAGGGGACCAGAATTTCTGGCATTACACAGGTTAAGGGCACAGATTACATCTACGGGAATTAAAAAGGAAGGTGCTTCTTCCCTTTCTATTACTGAAAAAGTAAAGAATTTGGGAAAATTCAGACTATATATACAAGAAGAAATATCTAGGCTATGGTGGTTAAATCTGGAAAGAAAGATTGGGGAGGGGTAGAAGAGGATTCGAGCATTACATTTTTTTTTTGCTTACATTTGAGTTACATGTGCTTATTATGATGACCATGCATTAGGTTTGTATTAAACATGAGCTCTAGGAGGAAGCAAAATAACTACCAAAAGTGATTATAAAATTCATCAGAAATAATATATTTGTGAGAAGTAAGAATATTGTGGGGGAGAATTGGCTTCTGGATTGCAAAATATTAAACAATTACAATCATCGAGTATTATGGTGCTGATATAGGAACCGATTCATGCAAAAATGTGCCTCAGAAACAAAGACTGTTTTAGTTTCAAATTTTAATGAGTTAAGATGACAAACTAAAATAGTAGGGAAAGAATGGGCCAGGTCAATAGTTAGCTGTATGAAAAAATACATTTACAAGATCCCTGCATCATTTCATTTCACGATAAATTGCAGATGGACTGAAAAGTTAAAACAAACAAATAAGAATATTGATCAGACCTCGTGATCAGAAACCTCCTAAAATATGAAAAGACAATAATTTGAATTCATAAAAACTTGTTTTTGCATCTTAAAAATAATAAAATCAAAAGGCAAGAAAACTGAAGAAAATATTTTCAACAAATATAAAACATAAAGCATTAATATTCTTAATATATAAAAAGCTTATACAAGTGGATAAAAGGCAAAATATGTGGACAATTCACAAAGGAAGAAATAAAAACCAGCTAAGAAACATAACAATATTCAATCTCATTCATGAAAAAAAGTTTTGTCCTTTGAATTAGGAAATTTTTTTTTTAATGCTAGGGTAGGTGGAGTAAGAGGAACTTACATGTTGAAGGTAGACATGCTTATCGATACAATGGCAGTATGAACAAATAGACTTACAAACAATATTAAAAAGGAAACCATCTAAAATGTGGGAAAAGTTTAATGCTCAGAAATTCCAATATTACTTACTGTAGTGGAATCATGGAAACAACCTATCTGTCCAATAATGAAGGACCAGATAAGACATTACAGTGTGGACAAATGATTAAGTGATTAAAAAAAATTTTTTTTTTTGAGTTGGAGTCTCACTCTGTCGCCCAGACTGGAGTGCAGTGGCCGCTCCCAGCCACTGCAGCCTCGACCCGCTGGGCTCCGGCGATCCTTCCACCTCAGCCTTCCGAGTAGCCGGAATTACAGGCATGTGCTACCATGCCCGGCTGATTTTTTGATTTATTGTAGAGATGAGGGTTGGCTGCCCAGGTGGGTCTCGAACCCGCGGGCTCAGGCAATCCACTCACCTCAGCCTCCCAAAGGCGCGGGATTACAGGCTGAGCCACCGAGCCCAGGCGCCCAGATATTTTCTAAGGCTATTAATTAAAAGTGAACATGCTTATAGGTTAGGGGAAATCAAATGAATAAAGATTCTTATTTACAACATGATTGCAAATATTTTTTAAATGAAAAAAACTGAAAGCAATATATGATTTATATTTGTCATGATTTAATTTCTTCTTATAGTATGTATTTTCAAAATTTCTTTTCATGATTATGCATGATGTAATCAGAAGAAAAAAAAATTTCTTCTCTAGAACCGTCAGCATAAAATCTAAATTCCAGCCGGGTTCGGTGGCTCAGTCTGTAATCCTAGCACTTTGGGAGGCCGAGGTGAGTGGCCTGGGCCTATGGGTTCGAGACCCACCCGGGCAACTTGGTGAGACCTTGTCTCTACAACAAATAAAAAATTAAAAAATTAAAAAAACCTAGCCGGGCATGATAGCGTGCACTTGTAGTTCCAACTACTTGGAAGACTGAGGTGGAAGGATTACTGGAGCCCAGAAAGTCGGCGCTGGGGTGGCCGTGAGCCTGCGTGCCACTGCACGCACTGAGCGACGGAGTGAGACTCCAACTTAAAAAGAAAAAAAAAAACCCAACTTCCTTAGAATATGATCACAATCTGGCTTCTGCCTTCTGTTCACTTTTTCACCATTCCCAGTTTTTAACTTGCACTAATGTCATAGTAAACTGCTTACATTTCCCTAATTGTCATGCCATGACCATCTCAGGTGTATTTATTTATTTATTATTTTTCTTAGCAACAGGGTCTCAATGGGTCACTCAAGCTGGACACTATCATAGTTCTCTGCAACCTTGAACTCTTGGGCTCAAGCAATCCTCCTGCCTCAGCCTCCTGAGTAACTGGGATTACAGGTGTATAACAACATGCCTGGCCATGTTTTTTGGGGGGGTGCCTAGAACCTTCTTGAATGCCCTTTTCACTTTCTAGCCTTGTTAACTTACCTCTGATTTCAAGCCACAGCTCTGTGTTTTTGAGGGGTAGCCTCCTCTGGGTAGCCTAGGGCTGAGTTAAATACAGTTGACTGTCTCTATCCACGGGTTCCGCATTCATGAATTCAAACAACACAGAGACAATACTCAGAAGGAAAAAAAGTTTCTCAGCGTTCCAAAGAGCAAAACTTGAATTTGCTGAGTACAATTGAATCCATGTGAATGGAGTGATGGGTAAGCATTGTATTAGGTAATCTAGTCATCTAGAGATGATTTAAAGTATACAGGAAGATGTGCATAGGTTATAAGCAAATACTACAACATTTTATATGAGATGCGAGCCGCCTTTTGGTAACTTTGGGGGGACCTGGAACCAATCCCCTGTGGATACCAAGGGATAACTGTACCTCCTGCTTTGTGCTGCTATAACACCCTGTGCATACCTTTCTCAGAGCACTTATTACATTGGATTGCAACCAGGGTGACCAACTATTCTAGTTTGCCTCTCCTTAATTCTAATTTTCTGTTAACTTATTCACATTTTAGACTATAAGTACCTTGACCGAGACTGTTTATATCATCACTGAATTTTTAAATTTTTATTCTTTCCATTATACATACTGTCTCTCTGACAATTTTTACTCATCTCAGCCTTGAGTTTATTAGGGGATAGTAGACAACATGTACGTGGAAGAGTTGCCGGTCCTATGAATAGGTGATATAGGCAGCTCCCATTGTAGTGGGATTTGAAAGGTGTTAACAAGTTATTCAAAACTATTTTTGTTATAAGCCTGTCAGAGTGCCAGTGAAAAATGTCTCCTCTAGGTTGTTAAGTAGAAGAAAGAACAACTTGATTAGTTAACATATTAGGATGATTTTGTTTGGTCTTCCCTTTAGTGATCATTGTAACTTTGAGCAGTTAAATACTCTTATTTAATACTGCAATCTGTCTCATTTCAGTCCCACACTAACAATTCCCCTGCCCTACCTTTTGCATTTTCCATAGCAGTTATCATCTTCTAACATGCCAGTTGTATGTATTTCTTTATTATGTCTCTAATCTGTACCCTGCTCCCCATCTCCATAGGACAACAATCTTTGTTTTATTCATCAATGTATCCAAAGAAGCTACAAAAGTGTCTGGCACATGATAGATGCTCAATATAGTAAGTTCCCTACATATGAATGAGTTCAGTTCTGAGAGTGAATTCATAAGTACAATTTGTTCATAAATTCAAAAAAACTAGTCTAGGTACCCAACTAACACAATCAGCTATACAGCACTGTACTGTAATAGGTTTGTAATATTGTTCACACAAATAATACATTAAAAAAAAACAAAAAAAAACTTTTTTTTTTGAGTTGGAGTCTCACTCCGTTGCCCAGGCCTGAGTACAATGGCACACTCATGGCCACCCCAGCATTGACCTGCTGGGCTCAGGCAATCCTTCCACTTCAACCTTCCAAGTAGCTGGAACTACAGGTGCATGCTATCACACCGGCTAATTTTTTTGATTGATTGTAGAGATGAGGTCTCTCCAAGTTGTCCAGACTGTTCTCAAACCCATGGGCTCAGGCATTCTGCTCACCTCAGCCTCCCAAAGTGCTGGGATTACACGCTTGAGCCACCATGCCTGGCCAAGAAAATATTTTAAATCTTATAATACAGCACCTTGAAAAGTACAACAGTACAGTACATGATTGGGCATGCAAGCAATTCCACATCCTTGAATGTTTGTAAATTGAAGGTTCATATGTAGGGGACTTCCTGTAAGTATTTGTTGAATGACTAGATCTGCCAAAATTAGGGATGATTCCTTTTTTGGGGTTAACTCATTATAACTCTTTATTGACAAAATGAAAATTTTAGGATGTTAACAGAGACCATTTACGACCTTTTTTTAAGTTAGCCTCACATTTTGCTTAAAATGTCTGCCAAGTGAGTGAAAGGTATCTGTGGAAGGATGATTGAATAACTAGATCAGTCTACGCGCCAGCAGTGCCAGGACTCAGTCAAGGCGGTGCCGGTGGGGGGAAGAGAGCCTGAGAGCTGGGCTTGTGGCCCCACTGCAGAGAAACTCCATTCCTTCCACTTCATGTCTCATTTGTAAATGCTTGCCTGGCTAAAGAGTTCTGAGGCTAGAGCAAGAGGCGGAAGGGAGGGAGGAAGGGGGTAGGGAGGAGGGAGTGAAGAAGAGAGAAAGAAAAAGGGAGGGGGAGAGAGAGAAGGAATCGGGGAGGAGGGAGGGAGAGAAAGAAGGAGGGAAGGCAGAGAGAGAGAGAAAGGAAAAGATTTAAATACTACCTTTCTTGAGGATAAAAATTATATACCCTTTCTGACAACCAATTACTACTTTCTTTGCTCGGGTACGGATAGGGTGAGGGTGGGTGAGTGGAGAGGGACGCAGCACCGCTGGAGTCGGTGCGCCAGAGATGCATGCTGGCAACCCAGAGACCCGAGTAATGCAAAGAATTGCAACACACACAGAGGTGAGAGAAGAAAAGATTTTTTATTTATTTATTTTTTTTTAGAGTCGGAGTCTCACTCTGTCACCCAGACTGGAGGGCAGTGGCATACTTCTGGCCACCGCAGCCTCGACCTGCTGGGCTCTGGCAATCCTTCTGCCTCAGCCTTCCAAGTAGCTGGAACTACAGGCGCGTGGCTTATTTTTGATATATTATGGAGATGAGGTCTGGCCAAGTTGCCCAGGCGGGTCTCGAACCCGCGGGCTCAGGCAATCCACTCACCTCAGCCTCCTAAGGCGCAGGATTACAGGCTGAGCCACCATTTATTTAAGATAAGTTCACTCCCCATAAACAGGGAGCAGGCCTACACTCTAGGTGAGTGTGGCCTCATAGCCCCCTGCCCCCCGAGCCCTTGCTTAAACCCTTTCCCCTGGAGATGTTGCCATCAGGTAGGCATGACTGCCGTGACTTCCTTGTTGGCCACCTGCAAACGTCTTGGAGACCCTGTGACAGAGACCCACTAATGTCCGCCCACATTATCACAGCCCCTAGAAAGGGGCGTACTAAGGGTCCCAGTGCTCCTATACATTCCAGAAATAACATTCCTTAGAGCTAAGGGAGGGTGCACTTCCCCTTATCTCCTATGCAATCCCAGTGGGCAGCCCCAGGGAATCCTTGACTTCCCTGCAGACAGCACCCAATCTACTGGAAGCCTGAATCCCCACCTGCTCCCCCTGAGTGGTCATAACTTTGGTACAATCCTTGCCCAATGCATGATCTCTTAGGCCTTGTCAATTCCCTTTACTCTAGGCAAGCTTGATTGCCACGATGAGATACCTCTGGCATCAGAAAGTCTGTGTTTCTGAAAAGAGAAAGTCAGCAAGGCTAATTTTTCCTAAAGTATGCGTTTCTCCAAAACATAGCTTCTGCTGCTTCATCATTGTATTAAGGTTTAGGAATAAGATAAAAAATAGCTTCCGGCTCTCCGTCTGTCCTTGCATTCTTGACAATTTACTCAATTAAAAATTTGAAAGCAAGTCAACATAGACTCAGTGAAGTATTTCCAGACATAGACTGTCTCCCCCTATACCTGGCTTCTTTCTGCCCCCTCCCTCAGGGAACGGCCTCTGGCCAAAGCTGGTCTCTGAAGGATATGCCCCTTCCTAGTAATGAGTCATGGGATGCAGGTGACCAAGTAAACCTGAAAACAACACAGCTGTCAAACTAAATCAATGTAATTGTAAACACCCTGTAAGAATCTGAATGATTAGCTTGATTGCTTTGATCATAAAACTGCTTGCTATACTGCCCTGAGGTATGCATTCTTCACGAACTGTCACCATCAGTGTCTCTCATAAGTTCCAGTAAGCCAGTATCTGCCCCTGCTGGACCTCCAGGTGACTTCTTTGGAATAGGTAAACATTACAGCAAGCCTTGTCAAATTTGGAATTACTGTGTTACAGTTTCCAAACAAACAGAAATTTCTAGCAAGAAATTCCTGAACGTGACATATTCTCCTTCCTTACTGCAGTATGTACCCAATGTCTGAGAAAGGGGCCTGCAGATCTTGGTCACGTTTGCCCAAGAGCCACAATAATCAGAACCTTTTCATTCCACCTGTTTCCCAAAAGAAGGAAAAAGTGTACCTTCTTGTCTTCAGGGGCCATGGAGAGTATGTTGGGGTCCTGAAGACGCCCCAAACTGTTTATAAGCAGTAGTGTTTCTCCAATCTGCATAATGTACTGTGGTAGCCAGCCTCTACAATGGCCCCCAATGATCCTTGCCTCCTGGTATTCACACCCTTCTGTGGTCCCTGCCACAGTGAGTCTAGGTTGCTGGATGTGACCGATACCGGCTCACAGAAGTGCCGGCGTGTGGCTTCCAAGGCTTCATCCTAAGAGGCACTGCATGGGAGTGAGTCACCCTGCAAGGAGAATCTTCTCCAGCCCCAGTCACGTCTTCCGATGAGAGCAGCCCCCAGCTGACCTCTGCCCGCCACTTTGTGAGAGACCCTGAACCAGAACATAGCTCTGGAATTCCCGACTTACCTATTACATTTTCGGAGATAATCATGATAGTTGTCTTAAGGGTTTTGGATTGACTTGTAGGTGCCAACAGATACCTAACAAATACTTAAAAATCCCTTTTAAAGGAAAAAAAAAAAAAAGAAGACCTGCTTCTGAGTTCAACCCTACATGAGTTAAATTACCTTATTTTACTTAAGAACAAACATGCGGTATACATTTCCAGGCTTATAACTTGTATACAACTCTTTTTTTTTTTTTTTTTTTGAGTTGGAGTCTCACTCTGTCGCCCAGCCTGGAGTGCAGTGGCCACTCCCGGCCACCGCAAGCCTCGCCCTGCTGGGCTCGGGCGATCCTTCCGCCTCAGCCTTCCAGTAGCTGGAACTACAGGCGTGCACTACCACGCCCGGCTAATTTTTGATTTATCGTAGAGATGAGGGCTCACCAAGTTGCCCGGGCGGGTCTCGAACCCGCGGGCCCGGACAATCCACTCACCTCGGCCTCCCAAGGTGCGGGATGACAGGCTGAGCCACCGAGCCAGCTGTATACAACTCTTAAACCAAAGAGCTGTTCAAATGGAACGCGGGGCAGCAGACAACACCGCCAAACAACCGGACGGGAAGTAATTTTAGCTGAGAGTTGCTTTGCTGAAACCCTCTGGCCACTCAACGAGCACGTGGAGTCCACTCCTGGGCTGGTCAGCTCCGCGAAGTCTTTCTCCCCTTAAGCCTGCTCGCGGTGGATCGAGGCTTTCCCGCACGAGGTCGTCACCTCCCGTGGTCCCGACTTGGGGACAGTTTTCTTAGAAAGCGCCCCGCGCCCCGGAGGCCCCGCACGCGGGGCAGCGCT
>NW_007231630.1:38638-51221 GCF_000164805.1 Carlito syrichta | reverse complement strand
GATCCCGGCCGTTTGCTCGAAACTTCGTCTCTCGGAGGAGTGAGGTCTGGGCTCTTGCCCGCGTCCCCGCCGATCGCGGGCTCGGGGCTCCGGCGGGCGTCCCGGCTTTTCCCGACTTCTCTTTCCAGGGCCTGCCTTAGGCCAGAGAAGGAAACCTAGAAAGCGCTTTCCAAGATGGGGTAATAGTTTCGTTTGTGACTACGCCGGGACGTTTTCTTCTTCTTCGTCGTCTCTGCAAAACAGCCGTTTTCGTAGCCAAAAGTTTTAAAAAGGAGAATCGGAAATTTGCATTTCGGCACGGCGTGCTTTTTAACTAGAAAGCGTCCGTCCGTCCTCAAAACAGTGTCGTTGTTACGCGGGATCGTGTTGATTTTGCTTTGTTTTGCTTTTTGGTGAGTCTCTTTCCCATCAGGCAAACCACCGGCTCTTGAAAAGGATTGTGTGGCCTGGATAGACTTGCGCTGATTGATTTAATTGATTTCATGCACGATGTTACAGTGCGTGTAACCTGTTAACAAGGTGGGGTTTTGTGTTTTATAGGTTATTGTAAACTGAACTGAGCAGAGTGCCATATATATAAAATGCTTTGTAACATCTCTTGGGTTCGTGTTTTACAGGTTTCTTTTGTTGTATGAGTGGAATCTCCTTGCAGGGCATCCTTAGGGCATTTGTGACCTTAACAGTCTTTTGGGGTTCAATAAACAAAACCCCTGCCTTCAGGCGTAAATCTTCATAGACCTACCTACCAGACGATTTGTTAGAGATAAGTTTTTCTTATTCCCTTCGTGCTTGGATGATCCCTTTATCTGCCATCCAGTTAGACCAGGCTAGATTAAGAAATGAAGTAGACAGTGGCGAGAGACTGGGTAATCTATAGGTGAGAAGATCAACCCTAGTTATGTAAATTAACTTGACTCTGAATGGATACTGTGCATCTGGTCAGATAACAAGTAGGATATTTTAATCAAAACGAAACATGACTGACTCCCAACTTTTCATTTTTCTCTTTTGGTAGTCTCAAAACTGAAAGGGGTGAAGCATCTTGATTGTTAAAATTTCCCACAGCTCCTTTTCCCGTTGTGCAGTCAGCATATTTAAAAGAAAACATTTGGACGTTTTTACATTTTTACCTTTACACTTTAAGCCTAACGGGAGAAAGAGAACCCAAGATTTTGCTGAGTATTCTTCTCTGGAATGAACATTTTAAGTTTTATTTTTATCCTCTTTCCTGCCTCTTTGTCTTCTGTCTGATTAAGTCGTGGCAGTATTTTTTTTTTTGGAAGACTACCTTCCCTGAATAAAAAATAGAAGCCTTCTGGTTGGCAGGGATTTAATTCAGCAAATATTTGAGAGCCGATTCTGTGTCCCCTCCTGTTGTAGTGTGGAAATCCAGCAGCATCAAGCTAACATCCCTGCCCTCATGCAGTTTACACGGTAGAAAGGCAGAACATACAGAAATAGTTATAAATGTTACAGGGGGTAGTGGAAAAGTATGACAAAGAAAAAGCCAGGTAAAGAGTAAAGAATTGTGGGCTCCTGTTTTGAATAGAAAGGTCAGGGAAGGCCACTGAAGAGAGGTGTCCGTTGAACAGGGACCAGAAGGAAATGAGGGAGTCATGTTAGTGCCAGGACCAGCAACTTTTCTCATGTGGTGGCTTGCCTGAAACCAGTCAGGGCCGGTGCAGTGCCTCAAGCCTATAATCCCAGCACTTTGGGAGGACTGAGCCTGTGGGTTCAAGACCAACCTGGGCAACATGGTGAGACCTCATCTCTACAATAAATAAATTTAACCGGGCGTGGTAGTGTGCACCTTGTAATTCCGGCTACTTGGAAGGCTGAGGCGGAAGGATCGCTGGAGCCCAGCAGGTCAAGGCTGCGGTGGCTGGGAGAATGCCACTGCACTTCAACCTGAGCGACAGAGTGAGACTCCAACTAAAATTAAAAAAAAACAACAGGGAGAATAACTGGTAAAGAGGAAGTAGGTCTCCTCTTATGAAATCTAGCACACCTAGGGCTGACAGGACTGGGAAATGGAGGAGAACATAACCATTAGGGAATTTAGACACAAAATACCTTTTTTTTTAAATTGCTGAGGCAGTAATGCTAGCGCTGGGGAGCGACTGTGAATTGGATATCTTGATTACAGCATGCTGGTTTGGGGTAACTCTTTAGTGGGAATTATTTACTAATTAATTTGGAAAAACATGACAAAAGAAAGCTGCTCTTTTTAGGACATCTGGAAAGAAGGAAACCAAGAGAAAGGAAAGGAGCACGTTCACTCAACAAATGTTTGAATGCTCGGTGTGGGGCTGTACATGTCCTCCCTGCTCTCAAGATGCTCACAGTCTGTCTAATGGAAATAGACATAGGGCAAGTAGAAGGTCAAAAACAAACTGGGCTTGCTTTGCAAGAGATGATTCTTCCAAAATTACCCCTATATGCTAATTGTGTCTCTGTGCTTCAGTTTCCTTATTTATAAAGTGATGATGTCATAGCATTATTGTGAAGATTCAATTAGTGAAACACCCAGAACAGTGCCTGTTTCCTAGTAAACACTCCATGTATTTTAGAAGTGATAGTCTGGTATGGTGCCTGATGCCTAGACAAGTGTGGTGTTTTGGGAGATAATCCTTGGTCGTATGTGTTGATGATTATCCTTATCAGTAGATATACGGTGGACTTCTAAGTTTTCTTTATTTTTAAGATTTCTTCTATTTGTAACTGATGTCATCCAAGAGCATGCACGTGAGAGTGGAATTTTGGTCTGATTTTTAATAAGATTCTTTGGGCTTATTTTGAACAGTCAGTTTTGAAGTCAGCCTTCCTTAGATTTTTTTATATACTTTTGGATGTCACTCTCAGTGCAGAGCCTAGCAGTTTGCCAGACTGTCAGGATATATTACATATTAAAGAAAAGAAATAGTTATTACTGTAGGGTCTCAGAAAATTATACCCCAAAATAAGGCCTCAGAAACTGCTCTTTCTGACCTTCTGCTACCCTCTTGACTCTGACCTTTTCATTTTCCCCTGAGGCTAGCCATGGAAACCAGACCCTTTTTTCCCCAGGAGGATCATAAAACGTAAAATGATCATTTTTAACTTTCCTCTCGCTTTTCTATATAAAAATTATCGACTGAGTGTGGTGGCTTATACCTGTAATCCTAGCACTTTGAGAGGCTGATGTGGGAAGATTGCTTGACGCCAGGAGTTCAAGACCAGTCTGGGCAACATAGCAAGACCTTGTCTCTACAAAAAATTTAAAAAATTAGCCAGGTGTGGTGGCACATGCCTGTAGTTCAGCCACTCGCAGGACTGAAGCAGGAGGATGGCTTGACCCCAGGAGTTGGAGGTTATGGTGAGCCATAATTGTGCCACTGTACTGTAGCCTGAGTGATAGAATGAGACCTTATATCAATAATAAAAAACAAAATAAGCTGAGCGTGGTAGCTCACCCCTGTAATCCCAGCACGTTGGGAGGCAAGAGGATTGCCTGAGCCCATGGGTTCGAGACCAGCCTGGACAACTTGGCGAGACCTTGTCTCTACAGTAAATCAAAAAATTAGCCGGGCATGGTATCCTGTGCCTATGGCTCTAGCTACTTGGAAGGCAGAGGCAGAAGGATCGCCTGAGCCCAGCAGAGTGAGGCTGCTAGGCCGAGAGCGTGCCAGGGCACTCCAGCCTGGGCAACAGTGAGACTCCGACTCAAAAAAATAAAATAAAAATGATCTGATCTACCCTGTTTGATTGTAGGTGATAAGACCCTCATTCCAGATATGGTCCTGTCCTGTACTCAGAAGAAAGGAATACACGCTCAGAGACAAGAATCTAGATAGACAGGTCTTACTAGATTTCCCCACTCAGTCTATTAACATTAGATCTTACCCTTTTTGTCCAATCATATTCATGATGGCTCATACCCAAGCATAAGAATAAACTGTCTTCCCTGTATCTTTGGGTCTTCATTCTGAAGACTCCCATGTCATGTAAAAACATGATCAAATAAATTTATATGCTTATTCCCCTATTTTTCTGCCTCTTGTCAATGATTTCCAACAAAGCTTCAGAGGACAAAGGGAAAGTTTTCCCTCAGGGAGCTTACTTGGGTTTGTGAATTATTCCTGATGTTATCAAGATTTTGTTTATGGCTATAGATAAATGCCATCTAGAACAGTAAACATAGGAGATGCTCAGTTATTTGAATAAATTAAATAAAACTGGGAAAGTATGAATGAATTTTTCACCTAGAGATCATCTTTTTAAATGCCATGATCTTCTAAATTGTAGGATTAAAATTTTTTTCTTATAAAAATGATACAAGTTATTTGTTTAAAAATTTGAAATTATTAAAAAGAAACAAGAAAGAAAACAGTGGTCTACTTCTAGACTATTTTGAAGCACATATACAAAATTTGATAATTTGTATTTGGGAGAAATTAATACATTTTAAATTATTTATTGATTTATAATATGCATTATTTTCATGCATGGTACTGTGCAGTTTGATATATTTCACAAAGTGAACACACCCAACTAATAGAACCCAAATTTCAAAAAAACCAGACTGGGCTCGGTGGCTCAGTCTGTAATCCCAGCACTTTGGGAGGCTGAGGTGAGTGGATTGCCTGAGCCTGCGGGTTCGAGACCAGCCTGGGCAACTTGGCGAGATCTCTTCTCTACAATAAGTAAAAAAATTAGCCAGACATGGCAGTGCGCGCCTGTAGTTCTGGCTACTTGGAAGGCTGAGGTGGAAGAATCACTGGAGCCCAACAGGTCAACGCTGGGGTGACTTTGAGTGTGCCACTGCACTCTAGCCTGGGTGACGGAATGAGACTCCAACTCAAAAAAAACAAAACCACCAGTACCCTAGAAGCTTCCTTCTATCACTGCCACTTTTCTGATCTCTAACAGCAGATTTGACTACTTTTGTGCTTTATATGAATGGAACCATCCGGTATGTACATAGTTCTAGCCTGCTTATCTTAATATCATGCAGAATAATATTTAGTGATATGCTTACGACAGTTTTAATGGCTGCATGGTATTCTATCACATATACATACACCAAAATTTATTTAATAAGTCCTTTGTGCATTTATGTAGCTTGCAGTTTTTCACTTAGTAAGTAACACTGTGATGAATAGACATCTTTGAATGCATCACTGATTATTTAAATTCTTAGACATGGAATTGCTGGGCAAAGATATACAATTCTAAGTTATTTGATGTGTATTTCCAAATTGCCCTGCAAAAGACTGTACCAAAATTACATTTCTACCAGCAATGAAGGAAGTAGCTATTTTTTTAAAATCACTATCAACATCTTAAAAGTATCCACCATTTGATTATTATCATTTAAGAAGACATGTCAATTTCAGTGTAGTAGAAAACTGGTATCTTACTGCTCTAATTCAAACGATTTATAGTACAGTTGAACATTTTTTCATAGACTTATTGACTATTTGCCTCTTTTTGTGAATTATTTTTATGTCCTTCTGTATCATGTTTCCTTCTTGACTCCCCCCCCCCTTTCTAGACACTGGGATCAAACTAGGTATCTTATGTTTGCAACATATAACAGGGTGATGAGAGTATAGAGCCAGATTGTTAAGGGAAACTAGGAATTTGAGCCACATTTGCACACAGGTCTTTACAGGCATCCACTTCGGGCTTCATAACTGTACTCAGGAGTCTGTTTGACTGATTTGCATTAAGGGTATGTGGTAGAAGAGGCTGTCTTTCTGAAATTAGATTTCAGTGTATCTGGAAGTCGTTCTCTAAAAGGCCGCAGCCACAGTATGCTGTTGTCCTTCCCCTCTACAAGAAAGAGATGTGTGTAAAAGTAAAGCAGTTGAACAGAAGCAGTTTAGATGTGGATTAGGAACAGGGAGGATTGCCAATGGCAGAGAGGTAGAAGAAGATCAAAAAGTAGTTTACCTCCATATTCCATGGGATTTTCACGTGCCACGGGGTTATCTTTTTATTTATTTGCCTATTTTTAGAAAAATGTTTGACAATAATGTGGAGAAAGACAGAAACCACTTGGGATACCCTTATAACTGGTCCAGGTGAAAGAACCATCTGACCTGAAGCAGCAGCTACAATTGATGACAAAAAAGGGACAGAACTGAGAACATTTTCATGAAGATATTGAGTCATCAATAAACGTTTAAATTATGTTCCTTGTAATTTATTTCTAAAATATTTACTTTGACTGTCCATCACAAATAAGGTAGTAAATGTTTGACATGAGAAGGGCTATTGCGAGTATTGAAATTTGCTTTTGTGTGGCAGCCTTGTTTTCTGATGATGTCAGATAAATGAGGCATTTAGATTAAATGTGATCTTTAGCCTTGGACAGCTCTTACTCTTTTGAGATGACATTTTGAAACAAGTGAAATGGAACATCTAAAGACTTTTTGTATCCGTTTTCTCTGATTAAGAAACTCAGCCTGTAATCCTGCGCCTTTGGGAGGCTGAGGTGAGTGGATTGCCTGAACCTGCGGGTTCGAGACCCACCTGGGCAACTTGGTGAGACCTCATCTCTACAGTAAATCAAAATGAGCCGGGCGTGGTAGTGCGCGCCTGTAGTTCCAGCTACGTGGAAGGCTGAGGTGGAAGGATCGCCGGAGCCCAGCGGGTCGAGGCTGCGGTGGCCGGGAGCGGCCACTGCACTCCAGTCTGGGTGACGGAGTGAGACTCCAACTCAAAAAAAAAAAAAGAAACTGAGGGGAAAGAGATTTAAATAACTTCTTACTGAGGTAATATACAATGTTGGCTATGGAATCCATGTCAAAACTGACTGGTTACTACATTTGCCCCCCTTCTGTCTCTAAAATGTACTTACTGCTAATATTTCTCTGAGAAAAGGGGAAGAATGGAATTGTCAATTTTACATACTCATTATATTGCTCTTCAAATTCATACTCATTCAGAATGAGTTCAAGCATTGTGTACAACTTTCACTGTATAATTTTATATCTAAAAAAAAAAAAGGTAGCCAAGCTCGGTGGCTCAGCCTGTAATTCCAGCACTTTGGGAGGCCGAGGTGAGTGGATTGCCTGAGCCCGTGGGTTCGAGACCCATCTGGGCAACTTGGCGAGACCTCATCTCTACAATAAATCAAAAAATTAGCCGGGCGTGATAGCGCGTGCCTGTAGTTCCAGCTACTTGGAAGGCTGAGGCGGAAGGATCACCGGAGCCCCAGCAGGTCGAGGCTGCGGTGGCTGGGAGCGGCCACTGCACTCCAGTCTAGGCGACAGTGAGACTCCAACTCAAAAAAAAACCAAAACATTGCATTTAATGTAGTAAAGATGCTGGCCTTCAATAATTTATTTTTGGAAATGTTTTGAATCAGTTCCCACCAGTGGAGAAAGAGATGAAATGGATCCCTCATCAGAGCTATATATAAGCTTGTAACTCAAAGCTGGTGATGAAAAAACAAGGACAAAGTATCACTCTCTTCTGTCTTCTTTCTAAGGACAAGTTTTAGAAATTGAAATGTAATCCTGCCCATTAGACCTTATGACAAAAAAAAAAAAAACCACTCACGTGACTTGTTACTTGATTTTTTTTTTTTAACGAAAAATGTTGCTTCCGCTTTATTCAGAATACTTGGTAGGTAATAAAAGGTTTGCTGACTGTAGAATTCATTGACTTAAATAAGAGTTCCGATACTTTTCAATATGGATGTCCTTCTGCTTCATCCCCTAAACTTAATAACATTAATATAGGATTTCTCCTTTCAAAGCACATTTTTTTTTTAGTTGCCATCAATTGCCTGCTATGTGCTTATTACCAAACCAGGAACTTTATACATATTACCTAATTTTTGCAACAGCTGTATGTGAAGTATTATTATACATATTTTATAGTGAAGGAAACAGGCTCAAGAAGTTAAATCATGTATAACTAATAAGAGAAAGAGCCAGGATTCCAACTGTGGCCTAATTAACTCTTACCACCTACGTCTATTGTATATGGCATTGCCTTTCAAAACTGAATCTTACACAAACATCTTGTTTGTTTTTAAGAATTTACACACAAATATGAGCATGAATAGATACATCATATATGTGAAAGACAAAAAGTCTCCATACCAAAATGTTCTTTGTGGTTATTTGTGGATAGATGGGTGATTTTAAAAAGTTTCTTTTTTTGTATTTATCTGTATTTTCTACAAACATTTTATTTTGTAATAAACTGTTTATGTTACATATTGAACTTAAAGTAATGGAGACATGATTTTTTTATGTGACTTATTTTTAATTTTTTGTTACCCATTTCTAGACCAATTGGCCTTATTTCCTCAGTGGAAATCTAGTCACTATGATGTGGTAGTTGGTGTGTTGTCAGCTCGCAATAATCATGAACTTCGAAACGTAATAAGAAGTACCTGGCTGAAACATTTGCTGCAACATCCTGCATTAAGTCAACGGTAAGTTTTTTGAATTGTTACATAGCCTGGTTTACTGAAATAAGAATTTCAAAAAAATCTTATTTTGAATAGTCAGAGATGTTAATTCAGATATGTGGCCTTTTTTCCTGGGAGAAATGGCTGTTTCATTTGCTTTTCTTCTATGTAGTTGGGCCAAAAAGTAAGTTTAAACAATATTTTAAGCCAGAAGATAGTTGGAGAAGAGTATATTCACTGGTTAACAGATGTAGTATTTATAGATACCAAGTGTGGTTGGTTTGTTTTTTACTTTGACTTAGAATAGCAATTCTTGAAAGGTTTTATTCCCTAATTATTCTCTGCTTAGACATGTTTGCATCTAATATACTTTTCACTAATTTCACAAAGATAAACTTATTTTTTTTGTTTTGTAGTATTTTTTAGTTGTGTGAGCTGCAGTGTATGTAATATGCCATGCTCTTTTTGCTGACTACCCTCCCAGAACTGAGCTTTGGTAGTCGTCTCATACTGACATTAGATGGCTCAGGTATTAGTTGGGACCCAAAGCCTTAGTCTGTTCTCCACGAGACTAACCTCTGAAGTTTATGTCGTGAGGAGCTAGGGAAAAAGACACACAGAAATTTGGACTTCTAGTTATGTGAAGACATTTAGGTGAGAAACAGAGAAGGCCCTCTTGGGATTACATTAAACTAGCATATTTGCAACTGAGTAGATATACAAATGAATTGCAGTTGTGGATTTTCTTGTCATCTGAAGCGATCTTGCTCATAGCAATTTTCATTCCTTTTCAAGACAGATTTCTTTAGTTCATGATCACAATGATAATAGAACCTATTACCCAGCAAATGCAAGGCCTCAGAGTCATCAGTACTATCAGAACCACCTCCAAAATCTGCACTTGCCATAGTCTTTCCCATTTTGGAAAATAATAACTTCTCTACCACTTTCTCTAACCAGAAGCCTTGTGTTATCTTGATTCTTCTTTGTTCTTACCTCAGGGCCTTGCGCCTAACTATTCCTCCTGCCTATACCAGTAAGTGTGGTGAGGATGGCCCACTTCCTTCGGGTCTCTGTTTAGATTCCCCCAGCAGACAGCCCCATGTTAAATAGCACCTGACCCCTGTCCTGTCTCTTATCTTCCGTTAGTTGGCTTTATTTTTCTTTATGACACATATCCCTGCCATCTTTATTCTATTTAGTTGTATATTTATAAATTGCCTGTCTTTCTCTGCTAGAATGTAGGTTTCATGAGCTCTGAGGCTTCAGTTTTTTTCATTGGTGTGTTCGCAGTACCTACAGTGTAGCTTGACACAGGATAAGGCACAAAATAACTGTTGAATGAATGACTCAGAACTAAATATAAGAGTAAAGTTAATATTTAGATATTCACCAGTAATTTATTTGCCATCTTAGCAGTCTTGCTTTAAATTTAATAAGGTAGGTTTATGTTATGCAAATGATAGGCTTGCTATAAAAGTAGATATTAGGTAACTTCCTGGGACACAATAATTTTATGGATCCAGTAAAAGTTTCAGATGACTTAAAAAAAAACAATTTTGAGCCGGGCTCGGTGGCTCAGCCTGTAATCCCGCGCCTTTGGGAGGCTGAGGTGAGTGGAATGCCTGAGCCCGCGGGTTCGAGACCCGCCTGGGCAGCGAGACCTCATCTCTACAATAAATCAAAAAATCAGCCGGGCGTGGTGGCGCATGCCTGTAATTCCGGCTACTTGGAAGGCTGAGGCGGAAGGATCGCCGGAGCCCAGCAGGTCGAGGCTGCGGTGGCCGGAAGCGGCCACTGCACTCCAGTCTGGGTGACAGAGTGAGACTTCCACTCAAAAAAAAAAAAAAAACAATTTTGGTAAATAGTAGTTTAGTTAGCACATTTATTCATGTCTGTTTATACTTTTAGTTCAAATGCTAGTTGTCTATGAAACATATTCTGCCTTGATTGGTCATTAATAAAAGAGAGTGTATTTCTGTGTTATGACATACTTTCCAATCTTGCATTTCACCAAAGGAGCCAAACTTAACATATATTTTGAGAACTTTACTTAATTCTAAGCCTTTCTAATAAAACCACAGTTTGTCAATTTAACATTTTCTTCTGCAGGTAATGTACTATGTGTGGTAGAATACAAAGATGGTTACAGTATAGTCTGAATGTGTGTGTGACAGTCTTGATGTTTAGCAGAAGGAAGTAGTATAAGAAAATGTTACATGTGCTGTGATATAAAGAGATATAAAATAGCCTGGAGTGTTTGAGAAACTACAGTTGTATGTAACTGGAGCACAGGGATTATGGTGAGGAGGGGGAGCTGTGGTTGAATGTGGGAAAGAGAGCCAGGGAGGAGGGAGGGGCAGAGAGAGAAATTTACATAAAGAGAGAGGAGGGTGAGCATATTACTATGAGAGACAGACAGTGCCCTGGTTATGCAGAACATTTTGTGGAGGGGTGAGTGGAAGAGTGAGACCTGCTTAGGCTGCTGAGGGGCTGAACTAAGATGGTGACCTTATAAGAGAATAAGGTCATTGAGTGTAGAAAGAAGAGGAAGAATCTAGAATGGTTGCTAGTGTTGTCACTTGGCGAATAGTAGTATCGTCAACCAAGACAAAAATACTAGATAAGAACAGCAGGTTTCAATGGAAAGAAGCTCAATTATAGATATGTTGAGTTTGAGGTACCTGCAGGCAATAGTATACTGGTAAGGTTTTACTAACTGGCACTCTGGGGGGAAAAAAGTATGCTTATATGTATGAATATGTTTGTTATAATTTTATCGATATGAAGGATGTGTAGCACATAATTGACAGATAACCTATATGATACTCTTGATTAAAAATTTCGTGAAGCCAGTGGATTCTCATAGAATGCTTTCATTGTTTGCCAGAATCTTGTATCTGTACCAAATTGCAACCAGAATCTTGCAGCTGACAAAGGAGTATAGTTGGTTTTTTTGTTGTTGTTTATTTTTATTTTTTACTTTTTTGAGTTAGAGTCTCACTCTGTCACCCAGACTGGAGTGTAGTGGCCACTCCCGGCCACCACAGCCTCTACCTGCTGGGCTCCGGCAATCCTTCTGCCTCAGCCTTCCAAGGAGCTGGAAGGACCTACAGGCATACACTACCATGCCCGGCTAATTTTTGATTTATTGTAGAGATGAGGTCTCGCCAAGTTGCCCAGGCGGGTCTCGAACCCATGGGCTCAGGCAATGCACTCACCTCAGCCTCCCAAAGCACGGGATTACAGACTGAGCCACCGAGCCCGACTGGAGTATAGTTTTGATAAATCTTTCTTTTAAGTTAAAGACTTAAGACTAAGATGACAGCTAAGATATGTCAGAACTTTACTCTTAGTCTATTAAGTCAGTGACTTCTTGGCTGAGTCAGACAATACTTTTTGAACAGTAGAATAGTATTTCCTTGATTATTTTTGTACTATTCGCAGCGTCATGCCTGTAGACACATCATAATTAAGTTTAATCTGCATTAACATTTTCTCCAACTTTAAGTCTAGACAGTCAACAGAACAATGTGTCAAGCTTTTATTTGTATTGTTTGCCAGTTTCTGTGGTGTAAATATTTCCACCATGGCCAATTTCAAGCAATTTATGTTATGTCACTAAACACAGAGTTGGAGAAAAATAACCAGTAGTATACCATATGTAATATTTCTACCATGTAAATATAATAGACATTAATAACCTCAAGAGCATAGATAACATATAGTAAGATAACTGTAAAATGATTAGTTTGAGTATTTCCTTTGTTTAATGTATTTAACTGTAAGTGTAATAAATGCTATGTTTAATAACCATCTCATAAATTTTCTGAAAATTTACCAATTGGCTCTCACAAGACAAGCAGGCTTCAGCACACAACTGTCTGTGGTTCATCTAGGTGAAGATGCCCACTGAGTTTATGAATCTTTTACTTAGAATATAGATCCAAGCCGGGCTCGGTGGCTCAGCCTGTAATCCTGCGCCTTCGGGAGGCTGAGGTGAGTGGATTGCCTGAGCCCGCGGGTTCGAGACCCGCCTGGGCAGTGAGACCTCATCTCTACAATAAATCAAAAAACCAGCCAGGCAGGTAGCGCATGCCTCTAATTCCGGCTACTTGGAAGGCTGAGGCGGAAGGATCGCCGGAGCCCAGCAGGTCGAGGCTGCAGTGGAAG
>NW_007231630.1:0-38618 GCF_000164805.1 Carlito syrichta | reverse complement strand
CCCCTGCACTCTAGCCTGGGCGACAGAGTGAGACTCCAATTCAAAAAAAAAAAAAAAGAATATGGATCCAAACTAGAGTTACTAATTCAGAAATCATTCCCAGGCTAGTTGAAGCCTTGAGAATAAATAATATTGTCCAGGGAGAGGAGGTGAAAAGAGTGAGTAGATTGAAAAGAGATCCAAGAGCAAATATCCCTTTGGACTAATTTCCGTTCTCAGCTTGGAAATTTGCACCAATTTAGACCAAATAAAATCAGCCTTGGACTAATATCCATTATCAGTAGACAAGCTGAGGAAGAGCCAGTGAAGCTGACTGAGCAGGCCACGAAAGAAAGGGAGGAGAGTATTCTAGAGAGGATAGCAGTATCGAGCCATAGAGAAGTCAGGTAGGGAAAGGTTGAAGATGTCTATTGATTTAGCAGTAGATCATTGATTACATTCAAGGTAGACAGCTCAGTAGAAGTCGTGGATGCTGAAGCTAAAATTTCTGTTTTATGAATTGAGTGGCAAGTAATCTAAAGGCTGCAATTTTAGGTAATTTCTCTG
This sequence comes from Carlito syrichta, assembly GCF_000164805.1. Classification (NCBI taxonomy): domain Eukaryota; kingdom Metazoa; phylum Chordata; class Mammalia; order Primates; family Tarsiidae; genus Carlito; species Carlito syrichta. The sequence goes on along the minus strand of NW_007231630.1, from coordinate 38,072 downwards.
TAGGACCTCAGTGTAAAGGAAAGTGTAGCAGCAAGAATGGATGATAGAGGAATAGAAATTAGTGTCAAGAATTTATTAAATTTAAGCCAGACTCGGTGGCTCAGCCTGTAATCCCACGCCTTGGGAGGCTGAGGTGAGTGGATTGCCTGAGCCCGCGGGTTCAAGACCCACCTGGGCAACTTGGCAAGACCTCATCTCTACAATAAATCAAAAAATTAGCTGGGCGTGGTAGCGTGCGCCTGTAGTTCCTGCTACTTGGAAGGCTGAGGTGGAAGGATCACCGGCACCCAGCAGGTCGAGGCTGCGGTGGCCGGGTGTGGCCACTGCACTCGTCTGGGCGACAAAGTGAGACTCCAACTCAAAAATAAAAAATAAAAAAATAATTCATTATATTTATAATGTGGAGGGAAGGAGCCACAGGTTACAGGGGTAACCAGTGAAACAAGGTCTCAGAGAGGAGGGAACCCCCCTCTTGGATAGAAAGACTAATTCTTGAACAATATAGGAACACCTACTAAAACAGAAGAAAGCAAAAAGGGAAATTTTTGATGTAAATATGTTTTTAGGTATGGTCATGAGAAGTTGTCTTTAGTATATTCTGCTTTTAAGTTATGAGCTTTGCCAGTAGCCAGGCTAGACACATTTTTACTTGCTTTGATGATGGTATTGCAGTAGAGGACTTAAGCATAAGTCATTTGGGAGTTAGACACTTTCAGTTTGCTTGTTCCCCCTTTTTGCTAGACTGGAAGAATAAAGGTAGAGAATTAATCCTTATAAATACTTGTGTCTCAAAGTAAAAGCTCTGAAATGGGCATGAGGAAACGTGCATGTGCAAGTGAAGATCAATAACTGATGTTAATGCCAACACATCTCTCAGTGTGCTTGTGAAGTTCATAATAGGTGCTCATGGCTGTGAAGTGCCCGTAGAAGACAGGGAGGACCCTTATTCCTGTAAACTACTTAACATCACGAATCCAGGTAAGTCATCTTTTTCCTAAGACTGCCATATACAAGTTTGATATTGAATAAAAGTTGCTAAGTTTAATGGTATGGCGTCTGTTTTAACAAACTAAATGTCTTTCATCAAAATTTATGTTTCATCCTTTTTTACAGGTTGACTTGGCAGGGTCTGTAGAGATTTTTTTTTTTTTTTACAGACACAGAACTTTAGGATCCAGAGAAGCTTATTTTTCATTGTAATTCAGATGCATGTGGAAATTTCTTAGACTTAGATAAATCCTGAATTACTGAATTTTGAGCTTTTGGAAAACTACTGATTTTACCAGTTAATTTATGATAGCCTTCATAAAAATATTGTGTATCAACTTCCTCTTAGAATTATTTCCTAAGTTTCTGCAAAAGAAACAAGTAGTAAAAAATTAAAAGCACAAGTAATACTATTTATTCCTTAGAATTAAAAGTTTGTAGGGATACTGGTGAGGATGAAGAAATTTGATCTTAATTAGGTTCTCTGTGTCATCACGGAGTCAAATTTAGAAAGTTAACAACTTGGTAACTCTGTTTATTAGTACTTTCTGTTATGTTGAACTGTTTTCTAAACGAAGTTAAATCTTTCCAAGTCTTAAATGTGTTGATATGCCTTCTGGTATTTTAAGATTTGTTGAAACTTTATGATTAAATAACACTCCAATTTTATAGACAGCAAGAATGTACTGAGTAAGAGTGTGGGCTCTGAAATCCAGTCTCCATGCTCTAAATCCAGCCTCTGCCATTTTCTAGCTGTGTGTCTCAGTTTCATCATCCGTTAGCTGTGGTAAAAGCATCTGCCTCACAGGGATTGGCATGAGGGGTGAAATAAACTGATACATATAAAGTATTTAGAATAGTTCCTAGGGCATGGTCGGTACTTAAATATTGTTGTTTTTAAAAGCTTTCCTTTTTATAAAGTTGGGTTTCAAACAGTGTTTTAAATAAACTGGACTGTATATTCAGCTCTACATTGTAAGGCAGAACATCTTACTTAGGGTATCTGCGAACTTAGTTAACATAAGTAAAATTTTGTGTATAAATTGTATTCTGAGAAGAGGGTCCATAGTTTTCACTGGAGTCCCAAAGGGATCATGAACCTCATAAAATATTTTTTCATGGTTTATGTGGTAACTAACAGCAAGTTATGGTTAAAAACAAAAATCAAACAACAAAAAGCACCTTCATCTTTAAATTAACCAGAATTTTATTACCTTAAGTGCTATTATTCATTTAAAAAGATGTGGAACTTTCCATTAATAGGAAATTTTTATTTATGTAATACTTAGGTTGCAAGTTTTTAAAAAATACATATGTAACTCATACTGAACCTAATTTTTTCCTTTTGGTGATCCAAAAAGCACTTATGTTCATTACAGTACCTAAAGGTCATGAGCATCATCATGATACTGTGGATGTGTAGAAAGTTCGACTAATAGCACTATTAAAGCAACAGACTTTCCTATATTCAGGTAATTTCAAGTTCAAGGGACAGTTGTTTTAGATAGAAATGTTGAAGAATGCTGTATCTTACTGTGCTTGATCTATTGCTTTTAATAGACTGGCTTCTACTTTGCCTATATTAAAGAGAAAAAATTTGTTGTCATCCAGTGTATTTGGAGTCTAGACTCTCCAGCCAGGCTTGTTCAGCCCATGACAAAAACTGTATTTTCCTTGTTTCCCCTTCTGCTCATGTCTATAATTAGGTAGGAGCCATTACTTCCCTTTAGTTATATTTTATTTCTTCTTTTTTCTGATTCAAGACTGCACAAATCTTTAGTCATATTTTATTGAGCATATACTAAGTATAAAGTAACTTCTAGAAACTCTAATGTGGAGATCCAAATGATCTGCTGGAGTGTGAGGACAGAATTTCTATTTATCTGAAAATGTAAAAATATATTCTTTATTGTACTGAATATATAGACTGACTACAATATATGTGTAGATTTTGTAAGTTAATATTTGGGTGTGTGTACACATTTTTAAAACTGATCTGGTTGTATAATCAGCAAAATTTGAAAGCCACAGAAAGATTAAATATAAATATATAAATGTTTATAATATATAAAGAACTTTGATATAATAATCTTTTAAAATAGGTTTTTATATTATTTCTCAAGGTAGCACTGATATTCTGTGCCATATTAACTGCAGTATAATTTATCCTGATTCATTTAAGATAATTACAAAAATTATTTGAAGAGAACTGTTTTTGGCACTGATTAGACAGCTGTGAGGGATTGAAAAGAGGACTGACTTTGGAGTTATTAAACCTGGGCTTGGTTCCTGCCTCTGCCACTTTCTGTGGCCTTGAGTGAACTACTTAATATCTTTGGGCCTCACATTCTTAATCTGTAAGCAGGAGTAATGCCACCTGTACACAGTGTAATTGTAAAAATGCAATGGAGACTGGCACACAGTAGGTGGTCTGAAATGCTTACTATGTTTGATATGCTTATATTTTATCAATATTATATAACAAGAGCCTTTCAGTGTTCTTTGAAGTAATTCCAGTTTCTTTTGTTCTGTGATAATTGCCTGACATATCACAAATATTTTGAATTGCCTAACAAGAAGTAGGGTTTTTGGAATTTGCAGGGCAAGATCAAATTTACTGGTTATTTATTATGCAATTAGTACTGTTTTTATTGTCTCTATTTATCCAACCCTTCCAAATAGATGCCTTCCGGTTGACTTAAATTTAATATTCTTCTGTGGCATTTATATGTATATATGTATACATGTATATGCAAAACTATTAAAGCAGATCTGATAATTAATTAGATGTGGCTGAAAATTGTATTCTTAAATTTTAAAACAAGTTTGTTGCTGAGAAGCTAGCCATGTTTTTGAAGCATTTTTTTTTTTTGAGTCTCACTCTGTCGCCCAGACTGGAGTGCAGTGGCCGCTCGCAGCCTCGACCTGCTGGGCTCCGGCGATCCTTCCACCTCAGCCTTCCAAGTAGCTGGAACTACAGGCGCGCGCTACCACACCCGGCTAATTTTTTGGTTTATTGTAGAGATGAGGTCTCACCTAGTTGCCCAAGTGGGTCTCGAATCCACGGGCTCAGGCAATTCACTCACCTCAGCCTCCCAAGGCGCGGGATTTCAGGCTGAGCCACCAAGCCTGGCTTGAAGCATTTTTTTTAAATGACTGACATTTGTGAAAGAATTGTATAACAAATAATTATCTAGGTTTTGCTGTTAAGCCTACTTTACTACTTCTGATTAGTAAAACTGAGACTTACATTTGTTCTCATTACTTCCTTAGTTTTGAATCAGGAAATTGAAGCATTCAGTCTTTCTGAAGACACTTCATCAGGACTCTCTGAAGACCGAGTTGTCAGTGTGAGTTTCCGAGTTCTCTACCCAATCGTTATTACCAGTCTTGGAGTTTTCTATGATGCCAGCGATGTGGGTTTCCAGAGAAACATCACTGTCAAGCTTTACCAGGCAGAACAGGAGGTATGCACTGTTTTGTGGGACTTCCTTCATTTTTCAAAAATTGGTAATGGATATCAAAAGTTCGGAACTTTTAGGATAAGTGAGTATTATTATATCTTTCTTCCAACTTTAAAAATATAATACAAGGCTAATGGCTGCTTCAAATCTTTTGTAATAAAGATATAGAGGGAATAAGAGTTTTAAACCCCTGAGATTACTCTGTTCCTGATATTTGGGGAAATCTGATTTGTTCTTCTGAAGTAGCATAGCCTGGAATTGTGTTTGAAAATATCTGTTTCTAAGTTTATTAGGAAAATATCTGTTTTTGAGTTTTGCCTACAGAAAAGTTGAAAGAATTGTACAGTGAACACCCATATTGCCACCAACTAAATTCTACAGTAGTTAACATTTTTCTGTATTTGCTTTATCGTATAAATATACTGGTTCGGTGGCTCAGTCTGTAATCCCGCGCCTTTGGGAGGCTGAGGTGAGTGAATTGCCTGAGCCCACGGGTTTGAGACACGCCTGGCAACTTGGCGAGACCTCATCTCTACAATAAATCAAAAATTAACCGGGCGTGGTAGCACGCGCCTGTAGTTCCAGCTCCTTGGAAGGCTGACGTGGAAGGATCACTGGAGCGCCCAGCAAGTCGAGGCTGCAGTGGCCAGGAGCGGCCACTGCACTCCAGTCTGGGCAACACAGTGAGACTCCAGCTCAAAAATAAATGAATAAATAAATAAATGAATAAATAAATAAACTGGTTCATCAATTTATCTTTTAAAAAATGTATTTCAGAGTAAGTTGCAGGGATCAGTACATTTCAACCCTAAGCACTTTAGTATGCACATCGTTAGCTATACTTTAATGTTTGTTACAGTTTTTAAAATTTTACATACAGTGAAATGTGTGTTCAATTTTTTATGTAACATAAACCCGTATAACCCAAACAGCTATTAAGGCATGGAGCATATCACCCTAGAAAGTTCCCTCATCTTTCTTTCTAGTCAATTCTTTCTCTATCCCCCAGAGTCAACCATTGTTCTGATTTTTTGTTTTACTGTAGACTAGTTTTGCCTGTCTTAGGACTTCATTTGTAAATGGAATCATAGTAAGTACTCTACTATGTAAGGCTTCTTTGACTTAGCATAATATTTTTGAGACTCATCAATCATGTTGTATGATTGGTGAATTTTTCCTATTCATTCTTTTAATTGCTAAGTAGTATTCCAGCAATATACAGTATTCGTTTTTTCTCTTGTTAATGGGTACCTGGGATGTTTCCAGAATTTCTCTTCTTTATTTTGTTAGTGTGATGAATTACATTTATTGACTTTGGAATGTTAAACCAACCTCATATTCCTGGTATAAGCCCCTCTTGGTCACAGTGTATTATTCTTTTTTATATATTGCTGGAAATTGTGTTTGTGGGGATAGCATATAGTTGAGTCTTTCTTTTTATTCAGTATGAGAATCTTTACTTTTTATAGGAAATATTTATTTCATTTACATTTAATACAGTTATCAAAATGGTCAGATTTCAGTTTTTATTTTGCCACTTGTCTTCTGTTTATTGTACCTTGTTATTTTTCTCTTCCTCCTTTCTGGCCTTTTTTTGGGTTCACTGAATATTTTGTAGAAGTTTGTTTTCATTTATCTGTTATCTTTTAGCTATAGCTCTTTGCACTATTATTTTCTGTGTGTATGATTGACATAAGGATTACAATATACATCTCAAACTTTCCTGTTTTCTTAAAATCACTTTTGTACCCCTTAAGACCCACCCAGGTGCTACTTAGAAGGCTGAGACAGGAGGGTCACTTGAGACCAGAAGTTCAAGACCAACCTGGCAACATAGTGAGACCATGTCTCTAAAAGAATTTTTAAATTAACCAGATGTGGTGACATTCACCTGTAGTCCCAGCTATTCAGGAAGCTGAGATGAAAGGATTGTTTGAGCCAGGAGTACAAGGCTGCAGTGGACTATGATCAGGCACTCCAGCCTAGGTGACAGAGTTGAGAAATCATCTTTTAATAAAACAAAACCAAGCCGGGCTCGGTGGCTCAGCCTGTAATTCCGCGCCTTTGGGAGGCTGAGGTGAGTGGATTGCCTGAGCCCGCGGGTTCAAGACCCGCCTGGGCAGCAAGACCTCATCTCTACAATAAATCAAAAAATCAGCCAGGCATGGTAGTGCTGCCTGTAATTCCGGCTACTTGGAAGGCTGAGGCGGAAGGATTGCGGAGCCCAGCAGGCGAGGCTGCGGTGGCCGGGAGTGGCCGCTGCACTCCAGTCTGGGCGACAGAGTGAGACTCCAACTAAAAAAAAAAAAAAATCAGCCGGGCATGGTAGCGCATGCCTGTAAATCCGGCTGCTTGGAAGACTGAGGAGGAAGGATCGCTGGAGCCCAGCAGGTCGAGGCTGCGGTGGCGGGAAGTGGCCACTGCACTCCAGTCTGGGCGACGGAGTGAGACTCCAACTCAAAAAAACCCAAAAAAACAAAAACAAAAACCAACCAAAAAAACTTGGGAGTTATATAGTTCCATTTACCATCCCTCAATTTTCCTGTTATATTTATCATACAGACTACATCTACGTATTCTGTAAATCCCACAGTAGAGTGTTACAATTTTCACTTTAAACAATTGACTGTATATTAAAGGAATTTAGAGGAAAAAATAGTCTTGTGTATTTGCCCACATATTTACAATCTCTAGTTCTCTTCGTTCCTCCGTGAATATCCAGGTTTCCATCTGATACCGTCTGCCTTCAGCCCGAATAACAATCTTTAACATTCTTATAGCGTAGTTGCTACGGGTGAATTTTCTTAGTTCTCGTCTTTCTGAAAATATTTTTTTTGACCTTTATTCTTTTATCCACCCCTCTATTCTTGGGGAATATTTTCTGGATATGGAATTCTAGGTTGATTTTTTTCTTTGCTTTTCCAATATTTTAATGATGCATTCTGTTGTTTTCTGACCTCCATTGCTTCTGGTGAGAAGTCAGACATCCTTCATATTGTTGTTTTCATGTATGATATATGTAAGGTGGTTTCTGTTTGTTTGTTTGTTTGTTTCCTGGCTGCTTTTAAGATTATCTCTTTATGTTTAATTTTTAGCAGTTTGGTTTTATTTTACTTTGGTGTAATTTTCCTTTATGTCTGTTTTACTCAGGGTTTGCCAAGTTTCTTTAATCTGTTAATATATGTCTTTTATGAAATTTGGAAAGTTTTCAGCTATTAATGTCTTCAGAAATTTTTTCAGCCCCACCCTCCTGTCCACTCCTTCTGGGATTCCCATTACATGTATCATGTATATTAGATCTTTTGGTACTGTCTCACAGATCATAAGACTGTTCATTTTTTTTCAGTGTCTTTTTTCCTCTTTTTTTCAGATTTAGATAATTTTTGTTAATCTATATTCAAGTTTACTGACTCTTGTCATCTTAAATCTGTGGTTAAGCCTATCCAATGAATTTTTTATTTATACATTGTACTTCTTTTAGTTCTTCAGTTTCCATTTAGTTCTTTTTTAGTTTCTGTTTCTCTATAATTAAGAAATTTCGATAAATATTAATTAATGTGTTCATTAATTTTGAGCATATTTTTCTTTACAGCCTTGACCGTAGTTATAATTTAAACAGCTTTAAAATACATGTTTGCTTATTCCAAATCTTCTTGGGGTCTGTCTTTATTGATTAGCATCTTTTCTCTTAAGTATGAGTTATATTTTTCTGTTTTATGTCACATCTAGTAACATTGGATTGTATCCTAGTGTGATAATTTATCGTAGGAATACTGGGTCCTATTGTATTCTTCAAAGAGTATTGATTTTTCTCGTTTCAGCAGGCAGTTAAATTGGCTGTCACAGACTAAACTCTGTCTCCCTTACAGTGGGCAGTAGCTGAAATCTCTTTGTTTTGTTTTTTTTTGTTTTGTTTTGTTTTTTGGCCTTAGATGAGCAGCTTGGGTTCTGCCTTGGATGTGTATTTCATGAGTCAGCTACAGATTTGGGAAGAGGTTATATGAAGAATTTGCAGCTCCCCTCTGTGAACCTTTCCTCTCTGGGAGGTTTTCCCCGCTTTTTCAGTTAATGTGTTTGTCTCAACTCTGCTGATTTTTCAACCAGAAAGACTCTAGGTTTTCATCCAAATTTTAACTGCCCTGGAGTTGTAACTTCAGACAAAGAGCCATAAAGGGGAACAAGGGGGCAGGATGACATTCAGAGCCTTTCCCCTCCTCCAGGTGTTGATTCTTCTTCAATTTTGCCTGTTTGTTCAAATTCCTATGCCCTTCAGATTACCCTTTTTTATTTTTTGTCCAGAGTTCATAATTATTATCTATAGGAAATTATTCTGATATTGCTAGAAGCAGAACTCAGTTCAGTTTTTAAAAATGTGTTTGTATTATTGTTGTTGATTTTTAGCAATGGATGCAAAAAGTATACATTCAATTAAGATTAAGTTTCTTCCTCTAAAGAATCTGTGTAGTTTGTTAATGCATTTATAGACATAAATATGAGAGCGGGAACAAATCCTAATGATTCCAGCCATTATGATTACAGTGAGAAGAGCTTTATCAACTTATGCAACTATAGTTCATTACTGATAGTGGCTAATGGTTTCATTGATAGTGTTACTCACATAGGTAACTGAAATAGCAGTACTCTGAATGTCACTGTTAGCTTTGTCTATAAATTAAAATTAATCTTGAGTTCTTTGATGCACTTGTTTAATTATCTTAGTATATATAGTTTGTTGTCATTGTTTTTGAGTTGGGGTCTCACTTTGCCACTCACACTGGAATGCAGTGGCACTATCACAGCTCACCACAGCCTCCACCTTCAGGACTTGATCCTTCCGCCTCAGCCTCCTGAGTAGCTGGGACTATAAGCATGCACCACCATGCCTGGCTAATTTTTTGTTTTTTTGTGGAGACGAGGTCTCACTATGTTGCCTAGTTAGGCTGGGGTATATAGTTTAAAAAAACTATCATGTGTGTGTTCTCAATCAAGTAGTTTGGTTCAGATGTACAATATTTTGATCCTGTTGATTTCACTTTTAGGTGTTATATTTTTAGCCAGGGAGGAGGTAATAATCCTTGTCCGTAAGGAAAGACTAGTCTAAGGATTGGTAGTCACAATGCAAAAAGTTCTCACTGAGAATTTTGCTAAGAACCGGTGTTCCTGAAAGAAGTAGACCATAATCTATGGAAACATCCTTAATTTTGAGCTTCTGCATGGTTTTAACAGAAGTTTTCTTTATTGTAAGTTGGCATATGAGAATAGGCATGAGAATAAGGAGATGAGAAATGGGAGGATCCAAAGAATACCGTAGACATAATGAGAATCAGTCCTCTTTTATTTTCCCTTTTTTGTTTTTTGTATATGTTCTTCTGATTTTTTTTTTTTTAAACACCCTAGTCTAATTATTCCAAGGTTCTTTTTGAAAAAGGAGTCCTGAATGTTTTTGTTCCTTATAGAAATCTGTGATCTTTCTTTCAGTTTTGTCTTAACTCTGTGGGTAAGTCTTGATTCTATAATATGTTAGCTTAATTTAACAACACCTCTTACTTCTCTTAATGCTTTTTATTTTAAGGTGGGGTTTTTTTTAAGGTTATGTGGATTACGTTTGGTATTTGAGAACTTTATGACAACTTTGATAGCCTTAAATATCTTCATTTAATAACTATAACTGTACTAGAAACCCCAAATGACACCAAAACCATGGTAGAACAACGGTAGTAGCCATGTGTAGGGCCATTATGGATTTAGCTGACCACGATATAAGTTGCTTGAACACTTGTTGCATATGCAGTATAAAACATGAAGTATTTTTTCTGTCTTTTCCCCCTTCCACGCAACTTACAGGAGGCCCTCTTCATTGCTCGCTTTAGTCCTCCAAGCTGTGGTGTGCAGGTGAACAAGCTGTGGTACAAGCCCGTGGAGCAGTTCATCTTACCAGAGGTACAGCATGCAATGAAAAGACTGCAGTACCAGTGCAGTCCTTCATAGGTGTGTCTGTGTACTTTTAGGAATAGGCACTTGATATTTTGTTATATCAGGACAAATCTCCAGAGTGGTAAATGAGGAGACCAACTCTGGATATACTAAAATGTAGCACTCTGCATTCTTACCTCCAAAGAACTTCAAGATGCCTCAGAGGTTCCAAGACCACTCTTTTTGAAAAAAGTGCGTGTTGCCATAGGTAATTAGTGAAGTAGAGAACTGCAGCTATTTTAATGGCAAAGACTAGTGTTAAGTGTGGATTGATAGAAAGATCAGACATAGATCCCATTTGGGTTTACTTGTCTGAAGAATGCAGAGGAAAAATAAAGCAAGTGCAGACTGGATAATAGCAGAGAGATGGGCCATGTTTCCAGGTTCAATAAAATTTCTCTAAAAGGTGAACAGTTGTGGATGGTGCCTGAAAACATACCTGTCTCTCAGGGTTTGGTTTTAAATAGATATGTGCTGGAGACCAGCTCACCTGCCAAGTGCCCTAATCAGTCCTGGAGTTATATGGCTGGAGTGTATGACAGGCTTAGGCATGAACAGATTATATCCATCAACCTCAGCCTTTTCCAGCTAGTCAATCAAGGCTAAGGACATTCATGAGCTCTGTGCTCTGGAACCACAATAGGGGTCAGTTTTCCACACATCTCTGGGATTCACTTTAAATCAGCTAAAGCTGAGTTAAGATCTAGAAGCTAGACAACTGACCAGCCCTACTGACTAACCAAGAAACTTTTTCTTAAAACCAGTTTTGTGGGGTGCTTTTCACATTTGTGCAACACAAACCACACATTTTAATAATACACTGGATCTTTGTTTTGGAGTTGAGTACAAGTAATTGAAACTACATATGTTAATTCTGTAAATGTCAAAGGGATCTCCTTTCATCTGTATATGACCTTCCATTTAAAAAACTTTTAAATTAAGCCAAACTAAAACATACTGAGAGATAAAAAATAGGAGATGCGGGTAAACTAAAAGAAAACCATGAAGGCCATCAAAACCTCATAGTTTGGTGATAATCACATTTAACATTTTAGCTTCTCTGCATGTAAGGTTACTAGGGTTATACTGTTCATTCCATTATATAATTTACTTTTTTTTAAGCAAATAATGGACATCTTTTGCTATAAATATACTCCTTTTTTTTTCAATAGCTACATTGAATTACATTATATGGAAGTATTGTCATCCATATTTGGACATTGATGTGATGTATTTCCAATTTGTCAGTGTTAGGTCTAAAAAGGACTGTAGTGAACATCATTGCAGCTCTGCTTTGTATACAAATAACTGGCTATTTGCTTAGAATGAATTGTTGAATAAAAGAGAATACACATTTTTATGGCATATGATTCCTTTCTAGAGGGCAGTTTAGCAGTTTGTACTCATTTGAACAATGTAGTATATGAGGGTACCTGTTTTCCTACATCCTTTTATTCCTTATTTCGTTTATTAACTGTTTTTTCTTTTTAAGTGCAGTATGTACCATCAAAATTATCTTTTACTTGTAATTAAGAGCAGTGATTCAGTTAAGTAGTATTGGCCATGCACTGGATCTCAGTTTTTGCAGGAAGCCGTTCTTTAGTTTGTTCATTCATTTACTCAGAAAATATTTTTTGAGAACTTGCTATGTGCCAAGCACTGGAGCCATATCAGGATACAATATGAAGATCCTTACCCTTACAGCAACTTATATACTAGTAGAGAGAGAAGACTTAATGCTGATATTCTACTTAATTTACTATGTGCGAGGCACTGATGTCAGTGGTTTCCCTACATTCACTAATTGCTAAGCTCTTTTAGGATTGAAGCAAGTCAGTGGAGAGAGGCTTTCCTTTCTACTCAGGACTAGCATGGGCGGAACCTATCTCAGACTTTGTGTGATTTCCATAGGAGAGGAATGTTATTCCGAGGAGACCAGGAGCACTAGCATGGTATTTGTTGAGTGCCATCCAGAAAGAACTGAAGACCGAGGTAGGGTTGATTTTCACAGAAGACTTAATGAGGACGGGACTGGTATGATAGCTCATGCCCATAATCCCAGCACTTTGGGAGGCTGAGGCGGAAGGATTGCTTGAGTTCAGGAGTTTGAAACCAGCCTAGTGAGACCTCATCTGTACAAAAAATATTTAAAGATAAGTCATGCGCTTGTAGCGTCAGCTACTCGAGAGGCTGAGGCAGAAGGATCAAGGCTGCGGTGAGCTGTGATCGTACCAAAGCACTCTAGCCTGAGTGACAGAGTGGGACCCCGACTCAAAAATAAAACAACAAAGACTTGGGAGGAGTGGTCTGAGTATGTGAGGGCACGTTTCGGTGTGAGTGCCTGGGCGGCCGGGTTTAGGTGCAGCACAGATGACTTGGAATACCTGCTTGCCCCTTAATGGCTCTGTGACCTCGTGCAGGGTACTTAGCCTCACTGTGTCTGTTTTCTCCTCCGTAAGTTGGAGGTACTATATTACCCAATTCAGATGGTTGTTTTAAGGGCTTGAAGATTTAACACGTAAACAGCATAGAACTCCTGCCACATGGCAAGCAGCAGTAAATAAACATACACTGTCAGTGCTGTTGCTGCTTATCATCTGGATTTGGAGGATCCTATTCTTTAAGAGCAGCATTTCTTTACCAGCGTCAGTTTACCCCCCACCCCCGGGACATTTAGAAATGTATGGACCACTTGCAGTTAAAACTGGATGTGGGGTGATATTGGCATCTAGTGAATAGAGGGACAGAGATGATGCTGAATATCCTGCAACACAAAGGATAGCCACTCAAAATGTCAGCGGTGCTAAGCCTGAGAAACTATTTCAGAGGAAGGAGCCCCACAGTGTGAGGCAAAGAGGAAGAAAGTAAACTTTAATATTTCAAGCTGAGTAGTTTTACGAAGCTGGCTCCATTATCTTGGTCAGCCTTATAGAAATAATTACAAAATTTGATTAGTCCCTAAAAAATATTACTTTCCCTTAGAATGTCTTTGTTCTTAGGAAATACATGCTAAAATATTTCGTTAAAATGTCCTGATACCTGCATTTTATTTTCAAGTGATTCAGCAACAGAAAAGTATGTATGTAGACAGAGGGAAAAAAAAAAGCAGATGTGGCAAAATGTGAACAGTTGGTGAGTCTAGGTGATTTGAATGGTAATTTGAACTTTCCTGTAGGCTTGAAGTTTTTCCAAATAAAAATTGGGCTGGAAGAAGGGTTAACATTCCTTGCTGGTGTTCAGGATGGTATATCTGCTAGAGAGTACTAATCATGAAAAGTACTCAGCCAAAATAGGGAGTGGCCTTTGTAGATATTAAGACTTTTAATAACTATAGCCTTAAGATCTTTATTTCCCTTCAAACTTTAAGCTAAATAGATTTGGGGTTTTTTATTACTTTTGTGTAATATATTTCTTTTTAAAACAAGCAATTATTTAACGGGTAGGATTATGGATGATTTTTATTTTCTTTTTATATATTTTTTCTTTCTTTTTTTTTTTTTTGAGTTGGAGTCTCACTCTGACACCCAGACTGGAGCGCAGTGGCATGCTCACAGCCATCCCAGCGTCAACCTGCTGGGCTCTGGCTATCCTTCCACCTCAGCCTTCCAAGTAGCCGGAATTACAGGCGTGCACTACCATGCCCGGCTAATTTTTTATTTATTATAGAGACGAGGTCTCGCCAAGTTTCCTGGGCTGGTCTCAAACCCCCAGGCTCAGGCAATTCACTCACCTCGGCCTCCCAAAGTGCTGGGATTACAGGCAGAGCAACCAAGCCTGGCCTTATTTTTTACATGTTCTGTAATAAATATATATTAGCTTTATAAAAGGAAAAAGTAAACTTTTAGAAATAAAAAAAATTCTGTTGTTCAAGATTCTATTATTGTTGAAAATGTGTTCAATTTTACATAGATATTCTTTTTTTACTACATCAAGCCTGATTGGATTTATTCGCTCAGAAAAATGAAGAGAATGGTTTGTGGCATGTCATCAGCAAAGAATGACAGAAGGAGCATAGCTTATTCCATTGGAGAGGGGACGTATATGATTTGTTCATCATCTTGTCCCCTCCACACTTGATGGTCGCCTAGAGTAACGTGTCAGCAGTGTAGCTTATCAAGTAAGCAGATCTCTTGTAATGTTTTCACGCTCACTAAAGCATAAATCTCAGTGGGAGGTCACAAGTTTAAATGAATACTGCCATGTGTTCCTCCTAAAATATTTATTTCTCTAATTTTATATTTTCCTTAATAATGCAGTTGAAACCCGAAACTCATTTCAATAAAAAGCTGACTATTTTTGTTCACCTGAGTCACTAGAGACATTATTGTTAGCATTATGGACACTTATATGCTCATTTCTTACGGAAGTTGAAATTCTTTAGATGTATTCATTTCTCTAATCCCAAGAAGTTCTTAATATTTATAGGTACAAAAGTATTGTGTATATTTAAGCCACCCTGTTGTTTGAATGAGAAATCAGAAGTATAACATAAATGAATTAATGTATGAGCAGGATTGCAGATAGCTTGCTTATGTTATGGGAGAAATAATTTTTGATAGCTCATTTTTCCAATCTGTACCATGCTGTTTTTTCCTAACTTTTATTTTTATTTTATGGTCTTAGCAGGGGGTTGTTGCTAAACAAGTTATTTTACATCTTTTTAAAAAATATTATTTCAATAGCTTTGGAGGGGTACGAATAGTTTTTGGTCTGAGATTTAAGTGTACCCACCACCCCGCCTGTGCACGTTGTATCCCATAGATGATATTTTGTCCTCCCCCTTTTGAGCTTCCAGTGTCCATTATACCATTCTCCATGTCTTTGCATATCCTTAGTTTAACTCCCACTTATAAGGGAGAACATGCGATATTTGGTTTTCTGTTCCTGAGTTAGTTCACTTAGGATGATATTCTCCAATTCCATCCAAGTTGTTGTAAAAGACATTATTTCATTCATTCTGATAGCTGAATAATATCTCATAGTGTGTATATGCTATATTTTCATTACCCACTGATCAGTTGGTGGGCGTTTTGATAGCTGAATAGTATTCCATAGTATGTATATATTACATTTTTTATCCACTCATTGGTTGATGGCCATTTAGTCTGATTTTACATCTTTGCAATTGTGGTGTAATGATCCAGAGTGCAGGTGTCTTTGTTCCTTTGGGTAGATACCTAGTACTGTGGTGGAATTGCTGGATCAACAACTTTTTAGTTGTTTGAGAAATCTCCATACTGCTTTCCATAAAGGTTATACTAATTTACACTCCCACCAACAGTGTATAAACATTCCCTTTTCTCCATATCGATGCCAGTGTCTGCTGTTTTTTATTTTATTTATTTCTTTATTTGAGTTGAAGTCTCACTCTGTCACCCAGGCTGGAGTGCAGTGGCATGCTCATGGCCACCGCAGATTTGGCCTGCTGGGCTCAGGCGATCCTTCCGCCTCAACCTTCGAAGTAGCTGGAACAGGCGCGTGTCACCATACTTAGCTAATTTTTTGATTTATTGTAGAGATGAAGTCTCACCAAGTTGTCCTGGCTGGTCTCTAATCCCTGGGCTCAGGCAGTTCTCTCGCCTCCACCTCCCAAAGTGCTGGGATTACAGGCATGAGCCAACGTGCCCAACCTTTTAAATTTTTTTAATAATGGCCATTCTGACTGGTGTAAGGTGGTATCTCACTGTGGTTTTAATTTGCATTCCTCTGATGATGCGTGATGTTGAGCTGTTTTTCATATATTTGTTGTCCATTTGTATATTTTCTTTTGAGAGATGTTTGTCCATGTCATTTGCCACTTTTTAATGGAGTTGTTTGCTTTTTCATTGCAGATTTTAGTTCTTTATAGATTATGGTTATCAGTCCTTTGTCAGATGTATAGTTTGCGACTATCTTCTCCCATTCTGTAGATTCCTTATTTGCTCTGTTGATTATTTCTTTTGCTGTGCAGAAACTTTTTAGTTTAATTAAGTCTCACTTATTTATTTTTGGTTTTTGTTGTATTTGCTTTTGGAGTTTTAGCCATATATTCTTTACCTAGGCCAATATCCAGAAGAGTTTTCCCTAGGTTTTCTTTTAGGATTTTTATGTTTTTAGGTCTGAAATTTAAGTCTTTGATCTGTCTTGAGTTAATTTTTGTATATGAGGAGAGACAGGGATCAGTTTCATTTTTCTGCTTGTAGCTATCCCATTTTTTCCAGTACCATTTGTTGAATAGGGCATGCTTTCCCCAGGGTATGTTTTTGTTCTGCTTTGTCAGTGATCAGTTGGTTGTAGGAATTTGGGTTTATTTCTGGATTCTCTATTCTGTTCCATTGGTCCAGGTGTCTGCTCTTGTACCAGTACCATGCAGTTTTAGTTTCTCCAGTCTTGTAGAATAATTTGAAGTCAGATAATATGATGCCTCCAGCTTTGTTCTTTTTACTTAGGATTACTTTGATTATTTTGGCTCTTTTTTGGTTCCATATGAATTTTAGGACTATTTTTTCTAATTCTGTGAAAAATAATGTTGGTAGTTTGATAGGGATTATGTTGAACCTGTAGATTATCTTGGGTAATATGGTCATTTTAATAATGTTGATTCTTCCAATCCATGAGCTTGACATGTTTCTCCATTTGTATGTGCCCTCTACAGTTTCTTTCATCAGAGATCTTTTAAAATCAGTTTTGTAGCTTTCCTTGTAGAGATCTTTTACGTCCTTCGTTAAATATATTCCTAGGTATTTTAGCTTTTGGCTTCTATTGTAAATGGAATTGAGTTTTTTGTTTGATTCTCAGTTTGGTTGCTGTTGTATATAGCAGTGCTACTGATTTGTGTGTCTTGATTTTGTATCTTGGAACTTTACTAAATTCATTTATCAAGTTCAGGAGTCTCTTGGAGGAGTCCTAAGGATTCTCTAGGTATAAGATCATATCGTCAGCTTACAGAGATAGTTTGATTTCTTCTTTTCCAGTTTGGATACGCTTTATTTCTTTTTCTTACCTGATTGCTCTGGGTAGGACTCGCAGAACTGTGTTGAATAGGAGTGGTGAAAGTGGGTATCATTGCCTTGTTCTGGTTCTCTTTTTTTCTTTTTTGGGTCGGAGTCTCACTCTGTCACCCAGACTGGAGTGCAGTGGCTGCTCTTGGCCACCACAGCCTCGACCTGCTGGGCTCTGGCCATCCTTCTGCCTCAGCTTTCTAAGTAGCTGGAACTACAGGCGCGCGCTACCACACCCAGCTAATTTTTTGACTTACTGTAGAGATGAGGTCTTGCCAAGTTGCCCAGGCGGGTCTCGAACCCGCGGGCTCAGGCTATCCACTCACCTCGGCTTCCCAAAGCGTGGGATTACAGGCTGAGCCACCAAACCCGGCCCTTGTTCTAGTTCTGAGGGGGAAAAATGCCTCCAACTTTTCTCTATTCAGGATAACATTGGCTATGAGTTTGTCTTACATGGCTTTTATTACTTTGAGGAATGTTCCCTCTATTCCTGTTTTGCTGAGGGTTTTTATCATTGAAGGGATGCTGGATTTTATCAAATGCTTTTTCTGCTTCTGTTGACATGATCATATTATTTTTGTTTTTATTCTTGTTATGTGGTGGATCACGTTTATTGACTTGCCTATGTCAAACCACCCTTGCATCCCTGGAATAAAACCCACTTGATTATGGTGTGTTATTTACGTGCTGCTGACTTTGGTTTGCTGATATTTTGTTGAGGATTTTCACATCTGTGTTCATAAGGGCCATGGGTCTATAGTTTTCTTTCTTTGGTGTCTCTTTTCCTGGCTTTGATATCAGAGTGATACTGGCTTTGTAGAATGAGTTAGGGAGGATTCCTTCCTTTTCAGTCTTGTAGAGTAACTTCAGTAAAATTGGTACCAGTTTTTTTTGAATGTCTGGTAGAATTCAGCTGTGAGTCCACAGTGTCCTGGACTTTTTTTGTTGCAAGGCTTCTAATTACTGTTTCAATCTCACTGCTCATTATTGGTCTGTTCGGCGTTCCTATTTGGCGTTTCTGTTTCTTCCTGATTTAAGGTTAGGGAAGTGTATGTTTCCAAGAAGTTATCCATTTCCTCTAGATTGTCTATTTTGTTTGCGTCTTTGTCTTTTTTTACTGTTGTTAATTTAAAGTCTGTTATCTGATATATATGGCCACTCATGCGCATTTTTGGTTTCCATTTGCAGGGAGTATTTTTCCCCATCCCTTTACCTTGAATCTATGGGAGTCTTTGTGAGTTAAGTGGGTCTCTTGAACGCAGCAGATATTTGGACTGTGAGGAGTTTGGGTCCATTCTGCCAGTCTGTATCTTTTTAGTGGGGCATTGAGACCATTTATGTTAAGAGTTAATAATGATATGTAAGGTATTATTCCGTTCATCATAACAGGTGTTACCTGGTTGCTTTATTTATTTGTTTGTTTTCTCTGCTATCTTGGTGTTCCATAAGGCCTGTGAGCTTTATGATCTCCAACGTTTTTCTACTGGTATATTTCAACCTTTTGTTTCAGTATTTAGAGCTCCTTTTAGTATTTCTTGTAGAGCCAGTCTAGTGGTGACAAATTTCCTCAGCATTTGCTTGTCTGAGAAAGATTTAATTTCTCCTTCATTTATGAAACTTAGTTTTGCAGGATATAAAATCCTTGGCTGACTGAGATTGAAGATGGGGCCCCAGTACCTTCTGGCTTGTAGTGTTCTTCTGAGAAGTCTGCTGTTAGTCTGATAGGTTTACCCTTGTTAGTTACTTGATAATTTTGTCTCACTGCTCTTAAAATTATTTCCTTCACATTAACTTGCATAACTGACGATTATATGACTTGGGACAACGTTTTTGCAATGAATCTTCTGGGTATTCTTTGGGCTTCTTGTATCTGTTTAGATCTCTGACAAGGCCAGGGAAGTTCTCCTTCATTATTCCCTCAAGCAGCTTTTCCAAACCTGTGCTTTCTCTTCTTTCTTAGGAACACCTGTAATTTTTAGGATTGGGTGTTTTTTATGACCCCACATTTCTTGGAAACTTTATTCTGCTCTCTTGATTCTTTTTTCTTTATTGTTGTCTGGTTGGGTTAATTCAAAAGCCTTGTCTCCAATTCTGAGATCCTTTCTTCTGCTTGTTCTAGTCTACTATTAAAACTTTCTACTGCATTTTGTATTTCCCTGAATGATTCTTTAATTTCTAGAATTTCAGCTTTTTTTTTTTTAAGGTCTCTGGAGAATTTTTCATCCATGTACTGAATAGTTTTTTAAAATTTCTTTGTGTGAGTTTTCAATTTTCCCCTGAAACTCATTGATCAATTTTATAACCAACCTTTTGAATCCTGTGTCAGGAATTTTAAAAGTTTCATTTTGGTTAGGGTTTGTTGCTGAAGAGTTGGTTTAGTCTCTTGGGGGTGTTGGGGAACTGTGTTTTTTTCCATGTTGTCAGAATTATTTTTCTGGTTTCTTCTCATTTGGGTAGACTGTTTCTTCTTCTCTGAGGTTGGCAGGGAGCCAGTATAGGCACTGTAAGGTGTCCTTGGTTATATATAGCCTTGATGTTGTGAGTTTCTCAGCTGCCAGCTGTGGCGGTCCTGTACTGGGTACCTGCACTGGCTTTTGACGTCCTGGGCGATCAGAAAGTGGAAAGTGGTTTTGACTGGGGTTTGGGCTCAGCCTTCCCCCGAGCTGAGGTACGCATCAGGTGTGATGGGCCGGCTTTCGACCCTGGCCAGGAGGTGGTGCTTGTGGAATGAAGCCAGCTGTGATGGCTACGGTGGGCTTCTTTTGGCTGTGTTGCTTCACGAAGTGGCCAGTCAAGCTAGGCGGAGGGAGGGGCTCTGGGGGTCGCAAGCGCTCTGTGTGTTTTGCGCCTTCAGGGGGAGTGTGGAGGGTGGGGGAGGAGCGCAAGCCCCGCAAGTGTGCCCTCTCGACTGCCCCCTGGGGGTGAGGAGGGGGCCCGCTGGCTTCCTGCCCCGCCCCAGGCAGTCCGCCCTCCCCTGTGTCAAAGCGCAGGCCTCCGGCCTCGCGGCCTCGGCTGTCCTCAGGCAAACGCCCAGCCGGAAGCGTCTGCCGCAGAGAGGCTTGCCCCTGGAGCCCCGGCCCACACGGGTGGAGTTGCTGGGAAACGGCATCCGGTCCTGCTCAGCCTCACTGGGCCGCTCTAGTGGGTTTCAGCCGAGCTCAGCCGTGGGAACGGCAGCTTCCTGTGAGGGACTGGGGTCCCACGAGGCCCAAGAAGCCCGCCAGGTCCTCGGCAGGAACTCAGAACCGGACGCCCCTTCCTCCCCTTCCCTCTGCCTGGATGCTGCTGCTGGACTGGTGGTGCAGGCGAGCGTCTGGCTAGTTCCGGCGGAAGTCGGTGGGTCTCCCCGTCCTTGCACCGAGTGGTTATTGCCACTTCTTGGATGAGTCGTGGGTGCGCTGCTGGTCTTCTTCCTCGCCGGGTACTGAGGAAACCCTGTCTTGGTTTACTCCATAGGAAAAACTCATCTAGCGGCCTCGCGTCAGCCATCTTCTTCTGTTTTACATCTTAAGAGCTGTCTGGCTTCATCATTACCTTATACTAGAGTAAAATCTAGGCATATGAGAGAAGAGGTGAGGAACAGAAACTCAGCTATGTTGTGGAGCAGAAAATGCGGAAGAGGCGGAGAAGATACAGCCTTTCCTTGCTTAATAACAGGACAGCTAGCGGGTTATATAGATTCAGTGGATAAAGCAAGATGATAGGGGGAGCTAGTGAAGTCTTCTGGTAATCACTCAATTTAATCAACATTGTCGACCTTGTTGTACTAGGGAGGACCCAAAAAATCTGGAATTTATTTTTTGAAGGCCAGGCTCCTTATAATACAGGCTACCCCTGCTAGGTAAGTGTTCTGTGAACCCGTCGGCATGAGTGTGCCCGCTAACACTGTGAGAAGCTAGCTGTGTTTGGCTTCAGTGGATTTTTTTTTTTGGAGATTCCTTCAGTGTGTTTGCCCATTTCATGGTGGGTGATTAATGAGCACACGTGCCCACACCATGCTGAGTGTTCAGAGTTTTTGTTTTTGTTTTTTAACCAAAAAGCATGACTCCCATATACCAGCCTCCCTATTCACCCACTCACCCAGCAACTTTTTTTTGTTTTGCTGGATGAAAAAAGTTCTCAAAGAGAAAAGTTTTGCTGATGTGAAAAAGGTCAAACAAAAAATATCAAAAGTATTAAAAGGCATGAAAATGGACAAGTTCAGCTGGGCTTGGTGGCTCAGCCTGTAATCTCACACCTTCGGGAGGCTGAGGTGAGTGGATTGCCTGAGCCCGCGGGTTTGAGACCCGCCCAGGCAACTTGGTGAGACCTCATCTCTACAATAAACCAAAATATTAGCCGGGCATGGTAGCACGCGCCTGTAGTTCCGGCTACTGGGAAGGCTGAGGCGGAAGGATTGCCGGAGCCCAGCAGGTCGAGGCTGCGATGGCCGGGAGCGGCCACTGCACTCCAGTCTGGGCGACAGAGGGAGACTCCGACTCAAAAAAAGAAAATGGACAAGTTCAAAAACTGTTTTGAGCAGTGGAAAGAGCATCTGGATAGGTGTATTGTCTCAAATGAAGAGCACTCTGAAGGCGACTAAAGTTTAAACGCATAAGAAGGAATGCACAATCTCTATAAATAAATTTTGGTTTTGGGGGTCCCCCTCGTATTATGGCTAAGAAGGACAGTTAATGTTCAGCATGTGCGTCCTTCCTCTCCTTCCTTCCTTTTTTCTTTCCTTCCTGGATTTACGTGCCAGGAAGGAGCCACTGTAAATTGCTCGTTTTTCTCCATTTGTAGTTTCAAGGCGAGGGATTTTTATTTGGTCACCAAAGTTTTTACTTTGGGTATGGTTGATTGTTATCTCCTTTTTTTTTCTTGTTTTAGTATCATTAGGATTTGAAACTTGGCCTTTTAAAAAAATTTTACTCATTCTTCCCAGGCTCTTCATTACCACCTGTATGCTGAAGGCTGTTAAATCTGTCATTACAGCCTAAGCATCTCTTGTAAACTCCAGACATGCTTCTCTTTGCCTACTGAACTTTTCCACTTGGATGTTCCAGGGGCATTCTCACGGTAACATCATCTCCATCCCACCCATTCTTATCTCTCATGTTTTGAATCTTGGGTAATGGCATCTCCTTTTTCTCCATCACCTAAGCCAGAATCATGGGATTTATCTTCTATATACAAGCACTCACCACATTCTATCAGTTCTTTTTCCTAAACATGTTTGGTATCAATCCTCTCAAGCATGATCACTATTAAAGTTTTAGGAGAAAGTAAAATATACCAAGAGCAAGAGATTGTTACTGCAGGAGAAAAACCTATGATTAACCCAAAGCAACATCACCTGGTCATGGGTCTCGGGCTTAGCTTACAGGTCCAAACACTGGCCTTCCAGGTAGTTCACTTAGAGATATTCAGATTGTCATTGAATGACATTATATAAATTCAAAGAAAATCAACGTATAAGCCGGGCTTGGTGGCTCAGCCTGTAATCCCAGCGCTTTGGGAGGCTGAGGTGAGTGGATTGCCTGAGCCTGCAGGTTCAAGACCCGCCTGGGCATCTCTACAATAAAATCAAAAATTAGCCGGGCGTGGTAGTGCATGCCTGTAGTTCCAGCTATTTGGAAGGCTGAGGTGAAAGGATCGCCGGAGCCCAGCAGGTCGAGACTGTGGTGGCCGGGAGCGGCCACTTCACTCCAGTCTGGGTGACAGAGTGAGACTTCAACTCAAAAAAAAAGAAAATCAATGTATAAACCTAAATGCTAATTCATCATCTTTCATGATGTTGGCTCATTAGAGTGATATGAATGCTTAGGACTCTAATCTAGGAAAATCCTTCCTGGTATGTTAAAGTACCTAAAAAGCTAAATCTGAACAGTGCTACATTTGGGCACTGAACTTGATTACAGCAGTGGAAGGGTGGGTGTTTTAGAGTGCTATTTCATCCAGGTAGGATGTGACTAGAATGCTTTGTATCTTTCAATAGTTGCATCTTTCTCCCCCTAGACATGGCTATACCACCAAAATTTATTTTTTAACCCGACTTTCTGATAGTGACCAGTTGATGCATTGTTTTAAGGTTTTGCCTTTACTAATTAAGATTTAATCTTATAGCTATTTTCAATTATTAGAACGTTGTTTCCTCTTATATAAGGATTTAATTTTTTTCAAAATTCAGTTTGACCTCAAGATCAATAGAGAGTAAAGGCCACCTAGAGAAAGTATAGAAATAGTCAGTACGTATTTCAAAAATAAGAACATAGAAACTTTTTTTTTTTTTTGAGTAGGAGTCTCACTCTGTCGAAGCTGTGGTGCCCAGGAGCTGCCACTGCACTCCAGCCTGGGCAACAGCCTCAGCCTTCCAAGTAACTGGAACCACAGGTGCGTGCCACCACACCCAGCTAATTTTTTTATTTTTATTGTAGAGATGAGGTCTCACCAAGCTGCCCAGGCTGGTCTCGAACCCTGGACTCAGGCACTCTCACCTCTGCCTCTCAAAGTGCTGGGATTACAGGTGTGAGCTACTGTGCCCGACTGAACATGGAAATATTTAAAGAGCCAGTTCAATTTCTGTGTGCCTTTTAGTGGGTGTAAAGCTACTATTATACTGAGCAAAGATACTTCATTATATCCATTATCACCAATCTTCCAAATAGCCCTTTGAGGTAGGTGTCCTTTCTCTGTTTTAAAGATTAAGAAATGATGACACGGCTTAAGATGTGTCTTCAAGATCTGCTCTGAGAACCCTCAGGCTTCACACAGAGCATCAGGAGTGTCACAGATAATGACTTAAGGATACATTCACTGAATAGAAAGTGACGGTCTACCTGAGGAATCCAGGCTCTTACAGTGTTATCTGTTTTGGTAAAGAAAAGTTTTATTCCTTAAAAATGTTTTTAAACCACAGACCTAGCTTGTCAGACAAATTGAACTGTGTATGGTTTTCATATAATGCTGGCTAAATGAGACATAGTTGTAAAGTACTTTCTCTCTTAGTTTCAATCTTGAACTTTTTTAGAGTACTTGAGCTATATCTGTCATTTATGCTCTATATCATAATTTATTCTAATTTATTTCTAGTGCAGCATTATTTATTTAGCAGACAGCTTGAGTTTTCAGTTATGTCAGGCCATCTAGGTGCTGTGAATATAGTGGCTGATAAGACAGGCAAGATCCTGCTCTCAAGGTGCTTATGTTCTAGTGGGGGCAGTTAATTTGATAATAGAAAAATATGAGTTATAAGTGGTGTTAGGACAGTAAAACAGGCCAGGCATGATGGTTCACATCTGTAATCCCAGCACTTTGGGAAGTGGAAGTGGGAGGATTACTTGAGCCCAGGAGTTTGAGACCAACCTGGGCAACATAATGAGACCTCATCTCTACAAAATTTTTAAAATAGCCAGGCCTGCTGGCGCTCACCTGTAGTCCCAGCTACTCAGGAGTTTGAAGCAGAAGAATCATCTGAGCCCAGGAGGTCGAGGCTGCAGTGAGCATTGATTGTGTCACTGTACTCTAGCCTGGGCAACAGAGGGAGACCCTGACTCAAAAACAAGAAAAGGAAGTAAAGCAGGTTGATATGGTGGAGAGAAAGAGAAGAGGTCCTTCTGTGGGATCTCTGGAGAAAGCCTCTCCTAGGAGATGACAGTGAAGCTGAGACCTGAGCAACACTAAGGAACCAGCGATGCACAGGATTAAAAACAGGGACCATGGAGAAATGAGATGTTAGGATTCAAATGGACCTTGGGGCAGGGGAGCATAACTTTCTAAGCTTAGAATTTAATAGCAATAATCAACCACAGAGGAAAAGCTTGTCAGGTTTGCTAAGGTCAAATGTATGGACTTTTGAATTCCAAAAAAAGTGGCAAACACTTCTGAAATAAGTATTTTAGCATATAAAATATGCACCGGATCAAGATAATTACTCTAGAAGAAGCTTGCATAGGTAATAACAAAAATAGAAAACTCAGCAGTCAAGTGGCAAAGAAGCATGACAAGGCTGTTCTCAGAAGAGAACATGTATAATTCATAGGCAGTACCAGGAATCAGGGAAATCCAACTGAATTAGGAATTTTTTAAAATCTACTAAATTAACTTAAACTTTTCTTTTACTAATAGCTCATACTAGAGAGAGTATAATGCAATTGTCATTCTCATAAATTTAATATAATATAAGGATTATATAAGGATTTGATTTTTTTCAAAATTCAGATTTGACCTCAAGATCATTAGAGAGTTAAAAATAAGAACATGGAAACTTTTTTTTTTTTTTTTTTTTTGAGTAGGAGCCTCACTCTGTCCAGGCTGTGGTGCCTGTAAGCTGCCACTGCACTCCAGCCTGGGTGACAGCCTCAGCCTTCCAAGTAGCTGGAACCACAGGCATATGCCATCATGCCCAGCTAATTTTTTGATTTTTGTTGTAGAGATGAGGTCTCGCCAGTGACCCTATTAATTCGGAAAATTTGCTTTCGAAAAGCACTTTGACAATGTGTACCAAAATCCACACAAAAATATCTCTCTTTCTGGGATTGGCAGTAGTGGGAAATGCCAGGGGAGGGGGGGTAGGATTGGTAGTTGAGGGAGAGCACACCTCATCAACAAGGGTACCTGCACAATGAACATTTGTATACCTAACCCCAAATTGTACCCTACATCTTTAAAAAATAAATAAATAAATAAATAAAATATCTCTCTTTTCCCAATAATTTCACCTTGTGTCAACTTACTTTAAATAAAAAGCAAAGTATTCGAGGGAAAATAAACATTTACACTCAAACATGCCTACATTATTTTAGTAGATATTTGGTAACAACCAAATGTTTGACAGCAGGGAAATGTTTGAGTAAACTAGGATGCATCCACTCAATGACATGTCATACGCACATGAAGAAGAATGGCTGTGACAGCTACAGCAACAAGAAGACGTGCTTTTGCTACAGTGAGCAATGGCAAACAGCAGCATGCAAAGTTGTCTGTATACTCTTTGCAATTGTTTTTTATGTGTGCATGAAAAAAGTGGTAAGGGGACATACACCAAAATGTTAATGATGTATCAGGGTTGTGCGATAAAAATTTTAACTGATACATCTTAGAGAAAAATCAGCTTTTCTCTAGAATCTTCAAACTTACTTAAAACCTAAATGACAATAAAAAGAAATGGACTCACTGTTCATCTTTCCACAAAAGAGCTTTGAAGGAACAATTGTATGGGAGAGCCAAGACCGCCACGGCCTTGTGTCGAGAAATCTTCACAAAGTGACGGTGAACGATGGAGGTGGTGTTCTCCGAGTCATTACGGTAAGTTATCCTTTATTTTTCAAGACTGTTTAGTAACATACTTTGGTTTTTTTATTACATAAAAGTGTTCTAGAATTTACTTGTACACCAACCCAGGCAGTATGGAGTGATTCCTGTGTTTGTTAGAATATATAATAGAAAATGTTGTTGAGTCACTATAGTGAAAAGGAAAACTCCAAATACAATTCTGTAATGCCAACATTAGTGAATATACAACTTTGTTTTAAAATCGGTACATTTTTAATGTGTGGTATTTTATTTCTCAGTAATTTTTAAGTTAGCACTCTTTCAGACCCCTTGTTCAGTACTATTCAGAATATTCAGATAGAAATATTGGAAAGTAAGATTAAGTACTTTCTTTCATTTATATTGCGGACCAGCTCTGAGATTTCTGACTCTTGTATTTCTTATTCAGACTTAATCTAAATTTAAAACAATTTGACAGGTAAATTTCTCAAAGTAAATTAAATGTAAGATAATAAAGAAGGTGTAGGAAGTAAACAAGTGGTATGTGTGGTTGTATCAGTTTTCATTCTCCTTGACGCTCTAACCTAGTGACTAGGAAGGCACTTGGCATTTAAATTCACAAGCTTAGTAATTTCATTAAATATTAACCTCATTCACATGAATTAATCTCTGAGTTCGAAATGAATAAATACCGGGTGATATGTTATTGCTCAGTCAGAAAACTTTTCCTGCGTACCTATTGTAATGCAGGCACAGTGGCTGGCAAGATAGGCCCATTACTGGCCCATGGTGGAACTTTCAATCCAGTGAGGCAGAAAGACTTTAAACAAATAGACCACAAATTCATGTGTAATTACCCAGTTCAATTTGCAGGCCATGTTCAAGATTTTAGTCATGTTTAGGATTTGGGTTTTTATCCTTTATTATGAAATTCTTAAATTTAAGATAGAAAGTCTTGCAGAATTATATTTTTTCCCTTATTTTCAAGGCAAACACCTTTAACATCTTGCCTCCTTTTCTACTTGTAAAACTTAACAATATCCAGAACATGCTACAATTTTATAGTATTTGAGTTGGTTGCACTAAAGGAAATAGATTTACTTCTGAGTTGAGGACTGAGTTCAAATGTAAAGACTCAAGCGATCTGCTGTTGGGGTAAAAATAGTCATAGAGGGTTAAAGTTCCAGCACTCAGCTACCCTAAAAAAAAAAAGGTGACTTGGTAGCACAAATGTGAAGAGCTGAGAGTTTTCAGAGTCTTACTCCCTTGCCTGCAGGCGATGATGTCAGAACACTTAAAGCCAAATTAAAAGCTAAGTTGTTACCTTTTAGTAGTTAATAAACAAAAAGTACTACCTAGTTCCAAACAAGCTAAAACAATAGAGAAAATACAATTAAAAAAAAAAGAGTATACACTCTTCTGTGGATCTACAAGGTTGGAATCTATAACATTCGCCTTTAGTAATTTTCTCAGCATTCAGCTACAAACCTCCTTTAAATTAAACAGCAAGTTACCACAGTAACCTCAGGACGCTCTCTGCTAGCCTTAAAACATTGCTTTGTATAGTACAAGTTTGCTGAAAAGTTCTGTTTAAATACTTTAAGCATGCTGAACCATAATTGACAACCTGATTCAGCCCACAGCAGCTAGAGAATGGCTCTGGTAGATGTGCTGCACTGATATGTGACATACAGAAGTAAAACAAATCACTTTGCACAAGACATTGGGTAACTTGTAAGGTGACGAGAACAACAGTCTCATAATGAAAGCCTCTGATCCTAACAGGTAGAAGGGACTATTCTTGGCTGTTGGCACGATAGTCACTAGGCACCTTAAGCAACATCAAGAATCAGTAGGGTTCTATCTGAACTATTTGGCACAGTCACTTGATTTCAAGGAGCTTTTCCCTGCATGGTCACTTAATTTTAAAATGTGCCCAAATGTATTTGAACTCATTGAGAACGTTCGATCTCCAAAAAATCAAAGGCAGTTTTTTTTAAGTGGTGAGGTTAGGATGTAAAATTAATCGAGCTTGTTTCTAAATGTAAGGACAAGAACATGATGCTATGTAAGTTGGAATTCTGAACACCATATGGACTAATAAGTATACCTTATCTTTAATACCGTAACTAGGTATCAAAAATAGTGAAATACTGTACAAGAATGTCATCCTGCTATTAAAGTCTCTGGTGCATCGGCATCTTAGATGGATTATCTGCTGCAGTGGAATCATAGTATGACTTCTGTCAAATCAATTTTAAAATACACTAATTTATTTTTAGTAATGAAATACTGAGTGTCCTTCTCATTTGTTTCAGGCTGGGGAGGGTGCATTGCCTCATGAGTTCATGGAAGGTGTGGAGGGAGTTGCAGGTGGTTTTATATATACTATTCAGGGTAAGTTGGCTAGGGGAAAGTTGAACCCTGACTCTCATATGTCTAATCTTTGTACTCTGACATAAAAGTTTTTTTGTAATTTTAATAAATTGCTTTATGGGGTAAAATTCACTCTTTTAAAGTGTCCAGCCCATTGGTTTTTAGTGTATACACAGATTTCTGTAACCATCTCACTTCCCATTCCTCCCTCCTCCCATCCCCTAACAACTACTAATGTACTTCTTTCTCTGTGGGTTTGCCTATTTTGAACATTTCATATAAATGGAATTGTACCATATGTGGTCTTAGTGTCTTGCTTTTTTTACATAGCATGTTTTTAAGGTTTGTCCACATTGTATATGTATTAGTACTTTTTTTTTTTTTTGAGTTGGAGTGCAGTGGCACACTCATGGCCATCCCAGCATCGACTGATGGGCTCCAGCGATCCTTCCGCCTCAGCCTTCCAAGTGACTGGAACTATAGGCATGCGCTACCACGCCCAGCTAATTTTTTGATTAATTGTTGAGATGAGGTCTCACCAAGCTGCCCAGGCTGTTCTCAAACCTGTGGGCTCAGGCAATCCCCTCATCTCGGCCTCCCAAAGTGCTGGGATTACAGGCATGAGCCATTGCACCCAGCCAGTACTTTTTTTTTTTAGTCCAGGTCTCACACTGTTTGCCCAGGCTGGAGTGCAGTAGCTCAATCACAGCTCACCTCAGCCTCAACCTCCTGGATTCAGGTAATCCTCCTGCCTCAGCCTCCCAAGTAGCTGAGAGAGACTACAGGCATGTGCCACCACACCTGGCTAATTTTTAAATTATTTGTAGAGAAAAGGTCTTATTATGTTGCCCAGGCTGGTCTTGAACCCCTAAGCTCACGCGATCCTGCTGCCTCAGCCTCCCAAAGTGCTGGGACTACAGGTATGAGCCACCATGCCTGGCTTTATATGCATTTTCAACATAACGATATTTTCAACTTATGATGGTTTATGAGGATGTCACCACATCATAAGTCAAAGAGCATTTGTACAATTTGACACTTGAAGTAAAGTGAAAGTGTTATAAAATTGTAGTAGCTGGAAAATGGTTATGAGAACAGGAATTAAATACAAGCCTTTAGACTGTTAAGTGCACATTTTGTTTAACTGCATATTCCTGAAAAATGTAAGTATGTATTAACATGTCAGGAACAAGAAAGAATGTCTGCTTTTGCCACTTCTAGTCAACATTTTGGTACTATATGTTCTAGCCAGGAAGATTAGATAATAAAAGTAAATAGATGGCACATGGCTGCAGTCCCAGCCACTCAGGAGTGTGAGGCAGAAGGATCGGCTGAGCCCAGGAAGTGGAGGCTCCCATGAGCCAGGATTGTGCCACTGCACTCCCGCCCGGGACACAGAGTGGGACCTCGATGGATGGGTGAATGGAAGGAAGGAAGGAAAGAAGAGAAGGAAATACATCTAATAAGCCTAACGAATTTAACACACCCAACCTGCCAAGCATAGCTTAGCCTAGCCTACCTTAAATGTGCTCAAAACACTTACATTAGCCCACAGTTGTCAAAATCATGTAACACAAAGCTTACTTTATAATAAAATGCTGAACATCTCATGAGATTTATTGAATACTCTACTGAAAGTGAAAACAGGATGGTTGTATGTGTACTCAGAGTAGGGTTTCTAGTGACGGAGAGTAGGGTTTCTTGCTTTTGCACCATCAAAAAGTCAAAAAATCGTGAGTTGAACCGGGAAGTTATTTAGATCTGTTTCTTGGAGGGTCGTCTGTGGTCTGTCTGTGATTCTGCATCAGTGTCACAGATGTGGCCATTAAAAATAGATTCCTGGCCTCCACCCAGACCTACTGAATCTTTAGGCTTGGGGCCCGGGAATCTGCATCTCAATGAGCATTGCTAAGAACCACTGATTTGGTCCAGCTCCTCCTTTTACAGAGGAGAGTGCAGTGGCCCAGAGACAGCAGAACTTGTCCAGTATCTCAGAGAGAGTGGCAGAGGCAGAAATCATGTAGAGGTCTTTAGACTCCCACCCCATCCTCTTCACCTGCAGTGATCAAGAGTAGAGTGCTAAATCACTCTTCATTTTCTTTCCTCACCCTTTAGCAGCTCACTTAATTTTTATTTTCAGAAATTTTCTTTGATTTGATTAGACATTTTAGAAAGTCCTGATTTCTGCCCTAGTGGAAGAATTGGCTGGGTGTGGTGGCTCACGCCTGTAATCCCAATACTTGGGGAGGCAGAGGTGAGAAGATTGCCTGAGCCCAGGGGTTTAAGACCAGCCTGGGCAATTTGGCAAGGCCTCATCTCTACAATAAAAAAAGGTGCCACTGTTGCAAAATTCATGTGAACCTTTCCTGTTCTTATTTTTCTACTTTCTATTAAATATTTACATATCTTTAAATAACATACAGTACTGAGTATTTCACAATGGATATAGATGGTATCATATTGTATGTATCTCAGCAACTTTCACTCAATGTTTTCTGTGCCATTCCTTTTAGCATGCAAGATCAGGTTAACTTTTTTCATTGCTTTAGTCTGTTATGTGAATATACCACAATTTGGCCGTTTTTTCTATCAGTGGCCACTTAGGTTGGTTCCCTTTTTTTTCACAATTAAAAAAATGCTACAGTGAATGTCCTTGTGACCATGTAAAATAAAATAATGTCTTCAGGGATATATCTATAAGTAGACTCAACTGAATCATAAGCTATATACATTTTTCAGCCCAATTAGATGTTGCCAAAGCTCTCCAAAGGGGATATATCCACTTATCCTCTCACGAGCAATATATGAGTTCCAATTTTCCTATCTAAAGTTTCAAACAGCTGTATTTCTGTTAGGTTATCTTGGGAAAATAATTTCAGCGTACATCATAAGTTCTGGGTCCTAAGTTTGCAACAGCATTTTTCTCCAACTCTCAACTTTTCCTTTTTAGAAGGCGATGCTCTCTTACACAACCTTCATTCTCGTCCGCAAAGACTTATTGAACACATGAGGAATCTCCAGGAGGAAGACGCTTTACTGAAGGAGGAGAGCGGCATCTATGATGACATTGTTTTTGTGAATGTTGTCGACACTTATAGGAATGTTCCTGCGAAATTACTGAATTTTTATAGATGGTAGGTTGTAAAAACTTGCTTTAGTGTTCTTTTGGGTTTTTTGGTTTTTGAGACAGGGTCTCACCATGTTGCCCAGGCTGGTCTCGAACTCCTGGACTCAAGAGATCCTCTTGAGTAGCCAGGACTACAGGTACGTGCCATCACCATGCCTGAAGTGTTGTTCTTTGCATGTAGAAACAATTTATCAACTCCAAACCACTAAGATTTCAACAAAGGAAAATTAAGAGCACTAAACTCCTGGAATGTCGCCTGTTGTATCCTGGCTCCTTGTGAAGACTAAGCTTCTAAAATGCTGCCACTCCTTATTTTGATTAGCAGATCCATAATGTGCATATTAACCTGTCAAAACCAAACAAGGTGAAAATGGATTCTCTTTGAGGCATTTCTACTTGTCTTGGTTGTTTCAAGCCAGCATTAGATGAGAATCAGTGAGTGTGGAAACGGTCCATGTTCTGTTGTATTTATCCCCATCTCAGATTCCTTTGCTGTTGTCACTTGCATCTGGGTTCCCAAGCTGAATCTTGTTCAACTGAATATTCCCCTCATATTTCCGTTCTCTACTCCATAGATTTAAAAACCACTTGCCCTGATTTTAAAACTCTTATATAGATGACATTCCACTGCTCTTATGTCTATCATATTTATCCCACACCCTCTAGTGTTTCTTATATCTTAATTTTGATTCCTACAATAAGGAATTGTGTATATAACAATAATAGCAACAAGGCTGGACTCAGTGGCTCACACCTGTAGTCCCAGCAGTTTGGGAGGCTGAGGTGGGAGGATCACTTGAGGCCAGAAGTTCAGGACCAGCATGGGCAACATGGCGAGACTCTTATCTCTACAAAAAATAAAAATAGCCGGGCTCGGTGGCTCAGCCTGTAATCCCGCGCCTTTGGGAGGCTGAGGTGAGTGGATTGCCTGAGTCCGCGGGTTCGAGACCCGCCTGGGCAGTGAGACCTCATCTCTACAATAAATCAAAAAATCAGCTGGGCGTGGTGGCGCATGCCTGTAATTCCAGCTACTCGGAAGGCTGAGGCGGAAGGATCGCCGGAGCCCAGCAGGTCGAGGCTGCGGTGGCTGGGAGCGGCCACTGCACTCCAGTCTGGGCAACCGAGGGAGACTCCAACTCAAAAAATAAAATAAAATAAAAATAAAAATAAATAAGCCAGAAGTTGTGGCATGTGTCTGTAGTCCCAGCTCTTTGGGAAGCCAAGGCAGGAGAATGACTTGAGTCCAGGAGGTGGAGGCTGTAGTGAGCTCTGATCGCACCACTGCACTCCAGCCTGGGTGACAGAGCAAGAACCTGTTTCTAAACACACATACGCAAAAAGCAGTCTTCCTGCCTCAGCCTTCCAGCGTTCTGGGATTACAGGTATGGGCCACCGTGCCTGGCTACTCTGCAGTTTTAAACAGAGGTGTATAGGGATTGTCAGTGTGAAGTAAAGGAATCAATTTTGTCTTTAGGCTGGACAGGGACTCATATCAGTAATTCCAGCACTTTAGGAGGCCAAGGAAGAAGGATTGCTTGAGCCTAGGAGTTCAAGACCAACCTAGGCAACACAGACCACATCTCTACAAAAAATCAAAAAATTAGCCGGGCATGGTGGTGCACACTTGTAGCTTCAGCTACTCGGGAGGCTGAGGCAGAAGGATCACCTGAGCCCAGAAGGTTCAGTCTTTGCTGAGTGGGGATTGTGCCCTGCCCTCCAGCCTGGGTGACAAGAGTGAGATCCTGGACTCAAAAAAAAAGTGTCTTTAACTGCTATTACATATTTTATGTCTAGATAAATGAAGTGACCCTCTGGGGCCTTTCAGAAGGTCATTTATGATGGTCCAATTGCTGGAAACTGTTACCAAAGTAAAGTAAGTTCAGTGTTGCAACTCAGTTTTTTAAAAAGCATCCAGTATCTTGAGTGTTATATAAATAGTAGCATGGACTATTTGAGGCTATGTGAGAGGCCCACACATAACACCTGATCCATTATCGGGGCCTTTGTTACTCAGATCACATGGGACAAGGTTGAAATGTGAAACTGATTGGGCAACCTGACTTGAATGGTGCCTAAGCAGCGTTTGCTTGAACACGTCTTCCACTCAGGCCAGATTTTCCTTTACCTTTTAAAATCAGCTTGGTACTTCTCCGGTGATGCCACTTAGTATCTACCAGGTAAGGGCTGGCACTGATAGTGGCAAGGTTCTATCAGAGCGTTTGTTCTTAACATTTGAGGACTAAGACATACAGGTAGTACAGGTACAATTCTGAATCAGAATGTTCGTGATGCCACCCCATTGGTGTTGCTTTGTTTCTTT
Source organism: Carlito syrichta (assembly GCF_000164805.1). NCBI lineage: Eukaryota > Metazoa > Chordata > Mammalia > Primates > Tarsiidae > Carlito > Carlito syrichta. Next base: position 3,593 of record NW_007231630.1, on the reverse strand, counting down.
GTATGACTGTGTATTCCTTTTTTCCAACAGGACTGTGGAAACAACCAGCTTTGATTTGTTGCTAAAAACAGATGATGACTGTTACATAGACTTAGAAGCTGTATTTAATAGAATTGACCAAAAGAATCTGAATGGGCCTAATTTTTGGTGGGGAAAGTAAGTTAACCATTATTAGCCCATTGGCATTCATGTACCTGATCAAATGTGATTTATTTATTTATTTTTTGAGTTGGAGTCTCACTCTGTCGCCCAGACTGGAGTGCAGTGGCCGCTCCTGGCCACTGCAGCCTCCACCTGCTGGGCTCCGGCGATCCTTCCGCCTCAGCCTTCCAAGTAGCTGGAACTACAGGCACGCGCTACCACACCCGGCTAATTTTTGATTTATGTAGAGATGGGGTCTCGCCAAGTTGCCCAGGCAGGTCTCAAACCCACGGGCTCAGGCAGTCCCCTCACCTCAGCCTCCCAAAGGTGCAGGATTACAGGCTGAGCCACCAAGCCCAGTGATTTATGATTTAAAATGAAATATGTAAGTCATCTTTTCACAAGGAAAATGTCATTGAGAGACAATTTCCTTTTATATTCTTGGGTTAATATATTGTATTACTTTACAATTAGGGGAAGTTTTTTTGTTTTGCTTTTTTTTTTTTTTAATGAAAAGCCTCAGGCTAATGTAGTGAAGGAGGGAAACCTATGTGGCTTTTATTCTCATGCCCTAGAAATAAATGGACTCACATTAGAAGCTGCTGTACATTTTGTGTAAGAATAAATCTGTGACACAGCTCTGAAGCCATTTTCTGTGCTTGGTGAGGAATACAATATGGATTTGTCTTTTGGTTTTGTTTTAGTATATACTAAAACATAGGGTGATCTAGTACTTTTCATTCAGAAACTCTAGAAATGCAACTTTGAGAACATTTAATACGCCAATCTTTTACACAAAACACCACTGGATAAATGATCATTCCTTTCCTTAGATTTTTTTTCCTTTCCTTAGATTTTTTTTTAAGAGATGGCATCTTGCTATGTTGCCAGCTGGTCTTGAACTCCTAGGCTCAAATGATCCTTCCACCTCAGCCTCCCAAAGTGCTGGGATTACAGGCATCAGCCACCGTGCCCGGTCCCTTTCCTTAAATTAAAACAGTTTTTCTTCTTTCCTCGCTTCTATAAGCTTATTCCATTGTAGTAGTAATAAAGGGATGGCAATGGTGATGACAATAGTGGCAGGCAGACCAACACAAAAAGCCACGTTATTTTCATCTCAGTTTCAGATTGAATTGGGCAGTTGACCGAGCCGGAAAGTGGCAGGAGTTGGAGTACCCTAGTCCAGCTTACCCCGCCTTTGCGTGCGGGTCAGGATATGTGATCTCTAGGGACATTGTTGACTGGCTGGCAAGCAACTCGGGGAGGCTAAAGACCTATCAGGTAATGAAGGGTTTCTTACCTGTGTGTACACTCATCAGGCCGAGTTTCATCCAGCCCACTTACCTTGGGGGAGGCATGTTATTCTTCCCATCGGAATTCCCCCTCAGAGGCAAAGGACACACTTCTCCTGTCCTTCATTGCTTAGCTTTGAGTCTTTCTTTGAACCTACTTAGCACGTTTTCAGTGTATATTTACAAGTACAGTTCCTGGGGGAAGATATTTTTCTTTATGTTGTGGAAGACCAAAGTACTTCTTAAAGACTCAGGTAAATAAGAATGAGCGTCTCTGGTGCTGTTATCTTCTCATGACCTCGTGGTGTGGGTGTTTCATGTGAATGGCCATTAGCTTTTACTTTGTGTCTCAGGTTTGGCATTTTGTATCAGAATAACAGCAAAGATGTAGAGAGTGTTTATTACGGGAGTGGGTGGGGCATTGTCTTTACAAATGAAACAGCATTTGAACTCTCACGTTTAAACTTTATGGGGCATGTACAGGGTGAAGATGTAAGCATGGGCATTTGGATGGCAGCCATAGGACCTAAAAGATACCAGGTAAGCAAGTCTTGGCGGCTTATCTCAGGGTCTTAGGAATTGAAGTTGGATTTCTGTATACAGGTTGAATATCCCGTATCCAAAATGCTTGGGACCAGAAGTAGTTCAGATTTTTTTTTTAATTTTATTTTTTAAGACTAGTGAAGTGTAGGCTAGGCATGTGGCTCATGCCTGTGATCCCAACACTTTGGGAGACCAAGGTAGGAGGGTTGCTTGAGCCCAGGAGTTCAAGATCATCCTGGGCAACACAGTGAGACCATGTCTCTACAAATTAGCCATGTGTGGTAGCATACACCTGTAGCCCTGGCTACTTGGGAAGCCGAGACAGGAAGATCATGTGAGTCAAGGAGCTTGCGGCTGCAGTGATCCAGGATCATGCCACTGCACTCCAGCCTGGGCAACAGAGTGAGACCCTGTCTCCAAAAAAGCCTGGTACAGTAGTGAGAAGGAGGGAAAGAGTAGAACAAGGAGTTAGACTGTACCCGACTGTGAGTCAACTGAGATAGTTCACTACTTTCAGACCAACCTGGATTTTAGTTATACTTACTAGTTTAGCCTCCCAAATCCAAAACTCTGAAATGCTCCAATGATCATTTCCTTTGAGTATCATATCAGTTCCCAAAAAGTTTTGGATTTTGGATTTTCAGATTTGGAATGCTAAACCTTGAATGTATATCAAACTGTGGCAGAAAGAATAAAGATCTTCTAGTATTCTACCTGTGCTCTTGATTTAATTCACAATAATCGACCTAGATTATTTCTCTTACAGTACTTTTCTGAGTTTAAACCAGAAGGAAATATTATGAATAGTGTTTCCCTACCTACAAAGAAGAATTAGGTTTTCAAAGGTTTGATCAGAAATTCTTTGCAGCTTTAAAACTTAATGACAGAATCCACTGACTTGAGTGTGGCAGTCTAAGGACCCTTCAACCCTTCTGACTGATTCAAATAAGACACAGGATAAAATAGTATAAGACAGCATTAAAACACACAGATTGCTGAACCCGAAAAAAACTGACTCTGCAGAGACCAAAACAGAAACCGGGAGCCCTGGGAAGAAAGCACAAAGCTGGCGTTTGCCTCAGAGACAGCTATCTGCTGAATTCTGGATTCTCGCAGCTTCCACTTTGGCCATGGAAGGTGCAGGGACAGAAGGAACATGCAGTGCCTGTCAGTCAGGAACCCTGCAGAGGTGGGCCCACAGAGCAGCACTCCCAGTTCGGGGTGAACAAGAAATAAGCCTCGATCTGTGTGGTCAGCTTGATCGCCTGCTCCTTGGTCATACTTTCAGTCCCATCTTTGACTCTAAACTTAACTTTGAATATAATTACGTTATTCTGTATCTGATGTCTGTGGTCTTTGCAGGTCTGATTCTGCAGTTTTGTTTCTACAGATTATTGTTTAGGGGGCTTGTTTCCTGATGTGTTGACCATTATTATTATTTTATTTTTATTATTATTATTATTACTGAGTTGGAGTCTCAATCTGTTGCCCAGGCTAGAGTGCGGTGGCATGCTCATGGCTACCCCATCATCAACCTGCTGGGCTCCAGCGATCCTTCCGCCTCAGCCTTCCAAGTAGCTGGACTACAGGCATGCGCTACCATGCCCAGCTAATTCT
>NW_007231629.1:0-15869 GCF_000164805.1 Carlito syrichta | reverse complement strand
GAGAGCAGGGAGACAGCCTACAGACTGGGAAAAAGTATTTGCCAACTCCAGGTCTGACAAAGGCTTAACATCTTGGATCTACAAAGAGCTCAACCATGCTGAAAAGGAAAAAACAAACAACCCTATTGTAAAATGGGCAAAAGATATGAACAGACACTTCTCAAAGGAAGACATTCAAGCAGGCAACAGACACATGAAAAAATGTTCAACCTCACTAATCATCAGGGAGATGCAAATCAAAACCACACTGAGATACCACCTAACTCCAGTCAGAATGGCAATTATCAATAACAAAATATAACAGTTGCTGGAGAGGGTGTGGCAAAAAGGGAATACTTCTACACCGTTGGTGGGAGTGCAAACTAGTGCAACCTCTGTGGAAAACAGTATGGTGATTCCTAAAAGCTCTAAATATTGACCTCCCATATGACCCTGACATCCCCCTACTGGGAATATACCCTGAAGAACTCAAATCACTCTATAAAAAAGATACCTGCACACATATGTTTATTGCAGCACTGTTCACAATAGGAAGAACCTGGATGTAACCATGCTGTCCATCAAAAGAGGACTGGATTTTAAAAATGTGGTACATATACACAATGGAATACTACGCAGTCATAAAAAAGAACAAAATCATGAATTTTGCAGCAACCTGGATGGAACTAGAGTCTATAATACTGAGTGACCTCTCACAGAAAAAAGATCTGAGTATCACATGTTCTTACTCATATAATGGACCTTGAACATCCAATGTAATACTATAAAAAAAGATTGGCAGTGGTGGGAAGCTATGGTGGGGGGGAGGGAAAGGGAGATGGGATTAATGGTGGTAAATATCTGTCTGGGGATGGGGAGACACCTCTTATCAACAAGGGTGCCTGAACAAAGAATATTTGTATACCTAACCCTTAACTGTACCCCACAATATCATAATAAAAAATATTGTTTAAAAGAACAAAAAACAAAACAAAACAAAAACCAAAGCTCATAAGTCTCCAGCAAGTATTTTGCAATGTTAGTTGTCTTTAGCATAGCTCTCTTGAGAGGTTCGGAAGATAGCAGCTGAGCCAGTCAGACTATGCAAGTCCCAGTGTGAGTGAGTGAGTGTATGGAAAATTTTGTGTACGTGCTGGTGAGTGAGTGGGCGTGTAAGTAGCTGACTGAGTGTTGGTGAGGGAGCTAGCAGCCAGGGCTCTCCTGGTGCAGCAGCTGATGCCACAGCTGCTGGGCTTGGATCCCAGTGATTCCCAAGACCCAGAAGCCAAGCACCATTTTCTTTTTTTTAAAATAAATCAACAAAACCCTTCCTGGGTAGAAAGTATTGGGAGAGACTGTCCAAGTGGGGGCTCAAAAGCAAGTGGCCAGGCTCCTGGTGCAATAGCTGGTGCTGCAGCTTCTCTGCTTGGTCCCTGGCTCTTCCCAGGTTGCAGAAGCCCGGCGCCACTTTTTTTTAATGAACAAAAGTTTACTTGTAAAAAGTGGCAGGGAAAGACTATCGCCCCAGGCTCTCCCTCACCATTGGAAAGAGAGACTGCTGGTTTCAGGCTTTGCCTCACCACTTCAGTGCTTGGCAGGGCACTGGTAGCAGGGACTGTGGAGGGAGTCCAGAAGCAAAGTCCCATGGAAGAGGACAAGAGAGGCACCCCACCACCATCTTGAAGGCAGGGCAGGGAAGTGCTCCGACTTGCTCACCACTTAGCAACAGACCTGATCTCTGTGATTGGCGGATCAACTACCCAGGGACTGATCATAACCCAGAGGGAGTATACTGAGAACACAAACTTTGGAGGGACATGACGAGTGCTGAGTTTCAGGCGCCCCACCACCTACCATGATCCAGCCACAGGACAAGGGGTGTGGCCAGAAAAGGTGAAGAAAGGACTCCAAAGAGATCAGTGGTGAGTCTGGGGCTGACCCAAACACCCTCCTCCCCAGCAATCCTCTGAACATCAGACCCACATAACTGGACCACAACTGAGAGGGACAAACCCAGGTGGAACCTGGATATGTCACAGTATGAGAACTCCATTCCAGGATAGGCCTGGCTGGGGCACTCTCTGTGAGTACATACTTGGGGACAAGACAATTCTGCACCTTCCCACCAGAGGAAATCTCCCTGACCATATGAGAGTGGGAGGGGAGAACTACAGCCCCACCTACTTCTAGTGCCCCTCCTCCTTCCCTGCTCCAGACACTGAGGAGAGAGTGAAAGAGGTGGTTCTGCAGGACAGACCTGATTAAAGGAACAATTGCAGAGCATGCCACAAGAGGGAGGTTTTTTCCTTTTTTTAAAAAAAAATTTTATTTTTTTTAATTTTTAAAAATTCTTTGTTTATTCGTTGATCTATTTTTAAAAAATACTTATTCCTTTGTGCATGAATGTGTGAGGAGTTTAAGCCGCATTCCCCCAATTTATTTCTTTTTCCATTTCTTTCTTCTTTTATTTGTCATTTTCTTTTTAAAATTTATTTATTTTAAATAAATTCAGGGTTATGTACACAAACATTGATCATGCAAGTACCCTTGTTGACATAGTATGTCCCTCCCTCCCCTAGCAGTTTCCACCAACTGCCAATCCCACCCCCCTTTCCCCTGACATTTTTCCGCTACTGTCAATCACTTTAAATAGCATTATAATTGTGCAAGCTCACCATATGAGTGAGAACATATGGAACTCAGTTCTTTGTTCCTGTGATAAATCACTGAGTATGATCAACACAAAATCCATCCAATTTGCTGTGAAGTCCATATATTTGTCCGTCTTTATGGCTGCATAATATTCCACTATGTACATGTACCACATTTTCTTTATTTTTTTGAGTTGGAGTCTCACTCTGTCGCCCAGACTGGAGTGCAGTGGCTGCTCCCAGCCACCACAGCCTTGCCTGCTGGGCTCTGGTGATCCTTCTGCCTCAGCCTTCCAGGTAGCTGGAACTGCAGGCGCGTGCTACCACACCCGGTTCATTTTTGATTTATTGTAGAGATGAGGTCTTGCCAAGTTGCCCAGGCTGGTCTCAAACCCACGGGCTCAGGCAACCACATTTTCTTTATCCAGTCCAGCTTCGATGGGCAACACAGTTGGTTCCATGTTTTTGCTATTGTGAATAGAGCTGCTACAAACATATGTGTGCAGGTATCTTTCTCGTAGAATGATTTGAGTTCCTCCAGGCATATTCCCAATAGGGGAATTGCTGGGTCATGTGAAAGGTCAATTTCTAGTTCCTTCAGATATCACCACACTGTCTTCCAAAGATATTGTACTAGTCTGCATTCCCACCGGCAGTGTAGACGTGTTCCTTTTTCTCCACAACCTCGCCAGCATCTGTTGTTGTTTGTTTTATTAATGATGACTATTCTTACAGGGATTAGGTGGTATCTCAAAGTGGTTTTGATTTGCATTTCTCTGATGATGAGTGAGGTTGAGCACTTTTTCATGTGTGTGTTGGCTTCCTGTATATCTTCCTTTGAGAAGTGTCTATTCATGTCTTTTGCCCACTTTTTAAAGGGGCTCTTTGTTTTTTCCTTTCGGCACATTTGACTCCTTGTAGATCCTAGATGTTAGGCCTTTGTCAGATATCCAACTGGCAAATATTTTTTCTGTGGGCTGTCTCCCTGCTCTCTTGATGGTTTCTTTGGCTTTGCAGAAGCTTGTCAGTTTAATTAGGTCCCACTTATCTATCTTATGTCTTATAGCCTGAGCACTTGGGGTTTTGAGCAGGAATCGGTTGCCAGTTCCAACTTCCATAAGAATGTTTCCTGCATTTTCTAAGGTTCTTACAGTTTGAGGTTTTACATTTAGGTCTTTGATCCATTTAGAGCTAATTTTTGTGTATGGTGATAGGTAAGGGTCCTATTTCAATCTTCTGCTGTGTTCAGCCAGTTTTCCCAGCACCATTTACTAAATGGGTTCTCCTCTCCCTAGTGGTTGTTATTGGAGGCTTTGTCAAAGATGAGTTGGTTGAGGAATTGAGGCTTTGCTCCCAGAATCTCTATCCTGTTCCATTGGTCTATGTGCCTGTTTTTGTACAATACCAGGCTGTTTTGATTACTGTAGCCTTATAGTAAAGTTTGAAGTCTGGAAGTGTGATACCTCCAGCTTTGTTTCTTTTGCTAAGGATTGTTTTGACCATTCATGATCATTTATGTTTCCATATTAATTTCTGTATTGTCATTTCCAGCTCTGAGAAAAATGATGTTGGCAACTTAATGGGTATTGGATTGAATCTGTAGATTGTCTTTGGTAGGATGGACATCTTAATAATGTTTATTCTTCCTATCCATGAGCATGGAATATTTTTCCATTTGTTTGTGTCTTCTTGGATTTCTTTGAGCAGTGTTTTGTAGTTCTCATTGTAAAGGTCTTTCACTTCTCTGGTTAGGAAGATGCCGAGGTATTTCATTTTTGTGTGTGTGGCTATTGTGAATGGGATTGTGCTTTTTATTTGGGTCTCTGCCTGCTTGTTGTTGGTGTAGAGAGATACAACTGTCTCTTGCACATTTATTTTGTAACCTGAAACCTCCCCAAAGTCCTTTATCAGTGCAAGTAGGCTTTTGACAGATTCTCTTGGATTTTCAAGGATACGATTATATCATCAGCAAAGAGGGATATCTTGACTTCCTCTTTTCCTATTTGGATACCCCTGATTTCCTTCTCTTGTCTAATTACCTGAGCTAGGACTTCCAACACAATATTGAACAAGAGGGGTGAGAGTGGACAAACTTGTCTTGTTCCAGTTTTCAGGGGAAATGTTTCTTGTTACTGACCATTTGGCAATATGCTAGCTGTGGGTTTGTCATAGATGACACTTACTATTTTGAAGTATGTTCCTTCTATACCTAGATGTTTGAGGGTTTTTTCAAGAAGGGATGCTGGATTTTATCAATAGCTTTTTCTGCTTCTAATGAGATAATCATGTTGTTCTTGTTTTTATATTTTTTCCAGTTTCTTTCTTCTTTTATTTTGTCATTTTTTTTTCCATTTTTTTCTTCTTTTGTTTGTCATTTTCTGTTTATGTGTGTATGAGAATGATTGTGTGTTTATCTTTCAATTTTGTTGTTGTTGCTGTTGTTGGTTTGTTTTGCTCTTTTGTTCTTCTGGGGTTTTTTAATTTTCATTTTATATAGTTTAAGTTTGTGTATCAATATATGTGTGAGGGTTTAATGAGAATTCCTTTTTTTTCAGTCTATCTGCTGTTCTTCTCTATTCACTTTGAGCTAGGCATTTGTGAGTGCCTTTAGTTTTCTTGATTTTGTTGTTGTTGTTGTTGTTGCTTGTTTTGTTACACTTTGCTGTTATTCCAGTTTGTTTGAGGGGGATGTCTGTGTGTGTGAGTTCAGTTGTTTTTTGAATTGGTTTCTGCTTTGCATCATCATAAAGAGTGGTGGTGGGAGTGGGTCTCAGGAAGCACATACCACAATAAGTGAATATTATAATTTGCAAGTAGTTTCTGAATCTTAGCACCCTATCCTATCCTATTCAAATTTCAAAAACTACAAGAGACAGCAAAGCTTCCCATCCACCATCCTATTTCAAAATAGAACAAATCCAGAGCCCGGATCAAGGAAGAATGGAGGACTGAGCAAATAAAAGAAGGGAAAGTCTCATCCACTGACACTGAATAAAAGAACTAAAGAGGAAAAAAAGAGATCTGACCCAAATGAAGAAAAACCAAAGGAAGCCCACAGACAATTTCAAGTGTACCAAAGACAAAACTCCTGAAAAATCAGAAATTGGTGCCCAAACAATGGAAGTCACCAAGGACTGGCCCCAGAAGATGACAGGGATTAGAGAATGAATGGAAAGAGTGAATAAGACTCAAGAAAGACAAGATACAACACTGAAAGAACTTGTAACAGAGATTTTGGCAATAAAAATTTTCATCCAGAAAATAAATAAAAAGATGACAAGCATGGAAAGCAGAATTAAACTAGTTGAAAGGATCTCAGAGCTTGAAGATCAGAACATGGAATTAACTGAATCTGTAAAAAACATAGAAAGAAGACTCATAAAGAAAGAACAAAGTCTACAAGAGATATGCGATTATATCAAGAGACAGAACCTATGCCTGATTGGTATCCCAGAAGAAGAAAGGGAAATGGAGAACAACTTGGAGCAAGGATTCCACAAAGTAATTCAAGAGAACTTTCCCCATCTCACCAGAGATGGGACCAGTCAAGCACAAGAGATAAAGAGAAACCCCACAAGATATCAAATGAGAAGACCAACCCCTAGACACATAGTAATTCGCCTATACAATGTAGGCAAAAAAGAAAAAATCCTAGATTTTTCTGCAGCAAGAGAGAAAGGTCAGACTAACTACTGGGGAAAACCAATCAGAGTAACAGCAGACCTATTAGCAGAAACACAACAAGCAAGAAGGGACTGGAGTCCTATACTCAAAGTCCTCAAAGATAAACAATTTAACCAAGTATTTCCTATCCAGACAAACTCAACTTCATCAGTGATGGAGAATTAAAATCCTTCCCAGACATCCAATCCCTAAGAGATTATGCAACCTCTAGACTAGCTCTACAGGAGACACTTAAAAAGGTATAAAGCACAGAAGAAAGAAAAAAAAAGAATGACCATGCACTTCCCAAGAGAACAGCAGAGTACAGAATCAACAGAGTAGAGCACAACAAGAACTTGAAAATGCACACATACATCAACCCCAAAGACAAAAACAAGCAAACCTAGAAGAAACTTTATAAGAACCTCATGACAGGGATAAACAATCACATTTCAATAATCAGCCTGAATGTAAATGGACTAAATGCACTACTGAAAAGGCACAGAATGGCAAACTGGATAAGAAATCATGACCCAATTATTTGCTCCAAAGAGGAAACTCATCTCACCAAAAGAAATGCACACAGACTCAAAGTTAAAGGATGGAAAACAAGTTTCTAGGCAAAAGGATCACAAAAGAAGGCAGTAGTCACAATCTTAATATCAGAAAAACCAACCTTTAAGCTATTAAAAATTTAAAAACATGTAAAAGGACAGTACATAATGATAAAAGTTTCAATCCATTAACAAGAAATATCCATCCTAAACATATATGCACCCAACACAGAAGCACCTGCATTTACAAGCAACTACTAAGTAAATTTAAAAAAAGATATTGACTCTAACACTAGTATAGCAGGGGACTTCAATACTCCACTAATAGCCCTAGATAGATCATCAGGGTAAAAAATCAACAAGGAGATCCACAACCTAAACTTGACACTTGACCAAATGAACTTAATAGATACTTACAGATTATTCCACCCAACAACCACAGAATATACATTCTACTCATCACCACATTGGACATATTCCAAGATCAATCACATCCTTGGCCATAAATCAAGCATAAACAAATTCCATAAGGCTGAATTCTTGCCATGCACCTTCTCAGACCACAGTGGAATAAAAATAAATATCAACACCAACAACATTTCCCCAAAGCCCACAAAGACATGGACACCAAACAGCATTATGCTGAACAACTCCTGAGTCAACACAGAAATCAAAGCAGAAATTCAAAGATTTCTGGAAAAAAATGAAATTGAAGAAACATCTTACCAAAACTTCTGGGATGCCATGAAAACAGTTCTCAGAGGGGATTTTATATCATTATGAGCACACATCAAGAAAACCGAAAGATCACAAGTGGAGAGCCTAACAAATCACCCAAGGGAGCTGGAAAGAGAAGACCACCAGAACCCCAACTTTAGCAGAAGAATCCATTCACCAAATAAGAGCCCAAATATAGGACATAGAAGACAAAAATATCATAGAAAACATCAACAGAAAAAAAACTGGTTCTTTGTTAGAATTAACAAGATTGATAGACCCCTAGCCAGAAAGACCAAGAAAAAGAGAGAAAAAGCCCAAATAAACACAATCAGAATACAAAAGATCAAATCACAACTGACCCCAAAGAAATACAAAAGAGTATCAGAGATTACTATGTACACCTATATGGAAACAAACTTGATAATCTAAATGAAATGGAGGACTTTCTGATATCACACAACCTCTCCAGGTTGAAAAAAGAAGACATTGAGACACTAAATAGACGAATAACAACCCAGGAAATTGACACATTCGTACGAAACTTACCTACAAAAAAAATCTCTTGACTGGATGGCTTTCAAGCAGAATTCTATAAAACGTTCAAGGAGGAACTGATCCTATTGAAAGTATTCCAGGCAATTGAGAAGGAAGAAATTCTCTCCAAATCATTTTACAAAGCTAACATCACACTGATAACCAAACTGGGTAAAGATCCAACAAAAAAGAGAACTACAGACCAATATCCTTTATGAACATAGATGCAAAAATCCTCAATAAGATTCTAGCAAATCAAATCCAAAAACATATCTCAAAAATCATCCACCATGACGAAGTAGGCTTCATCCTCAGGATGTAGGGCAGATTCAACATTCACAAGATCATAAGTGTAATTAAATACATCAACAGATGTAAAAACAAGAACCACATGATTATATCATTAGATGAAGAAAAACTTTTGATTAAATCCAGTGTCCCTTCATGATAAAAACCCTCAAACACCTAGGTATAGAAGGAACATACCTCAAAATAGTAAATGCTATCTACGATATATCCACAGCTAACATATTGCTAAATGGACAGAAACTGGAAACATCTCCCATGCAAAATGGAACAAGACATGGCTGCCCACTCTCACCCCTCTTGTTCAATATTGAATTGGAAGTCCTAGCTAGGGCAATTAGACAAGAGAAGGAAATCAGGGGTATCCAAGTCGGAAAAGAGGAAGTCAAGTTATCCCTCTTTGCTGATGATATGATCCTATCCTTGAAAATCCAAGAGAATCTGTCAAAAGCCTACTTGCACTGAAAAGGACTTTGACAAAGTCTCAGGTACAAAATAAATGTGCAAAAGACAGTTACAATTCTATACACCAACAATAAGTAGGCAGAGACCCAAATTAAAAGCGCGATCCCATTCACAATAGCCACACACACAAAAATGAAATACCTCGGCATCTTCCTAACCAGAGAAGTGAAAAACCTTTACAATGAGAACTACAAAACATTGCTCTAAGAAATCCAAGAAAACACAAATAAATGGAAAAAATATTCCATGCTCATGAATAGGAAGAATCAACATTGTTAAAATGTCCATCCTGCCAAAGGCAATCTACAGATTCAACACAATACCCATTAAGTTAACATCCTTCTTCTCAAAGCTGGAAATGACAATACAGAAACTCATATGGAAACATAAATGACCACGAATAGCCAAAACAATCCTTAGCAAAAGAAACAAAGCAGGAGATATCACACTTCCAGACTTCAGACTTTATTATAAGGCTACAGTAATCAAAAGAACCTGGTATTGGTACAAGAACAGGCACACAGACCAATGGAAAAGGATAGAGTCCAGAAGCAAAGTCTCAATACCTCAACAAACTCATCTTTGACAAAGCCTCCAACAACAACCACTGGAGAGAGAAGAATCTATTCAGCAAATGGTGCTGGGAAAATTAGCTGATCACATACAGAAGACTGAAACAGGACCCCTATCTATCACCATACACAAAAATTAGCTCTAAATGGATCAAAGACCTAAACATAAAACTATAAGAATCTTAAATATGCGAGAGACACCCTTATGGAAATTGGAACTGGCAACCAATTCCTATTCAGAACCTAAAATGCCCATGCCTTGAGAAATAAGATAGAAAAGTGGACCTCATCAAAATGTCAAGCTTCTAGAAAGCAAAAGAAACCTTCAAGAGAGCAGAGACACAGCCTACAGAAATGGAAAAAATATTTATTAACTGTATATCTGACAAAGGTCTAATATCTAGGATCTACAAGGACCTTAAACGCGCCAAAAGGAAAAAAACAAACAGTCCCATTAAAGAGTGGGCAAAAGACATGAATAGACACTTCTCAAAAGAAGATATACGGGCAGCCAACAGACGCATGAGGAAGTGCTCCGCCTCACTCAAGATTAGAGAAATGTAAATCAAAACTGCATCGAGATAACACCTAACTCCTGTAAGAATGACCATCATTAATAAAACAAACAACAATAGATGCAATCAAGGATGAGGAGAAAAAGGAACGCTTATACACTGCTGGTGGGAATGCAAATTGGTGCAACCTCTTTGAGACTGCAACTGTGAGGCAGTTTCTGAAAGAACTAGAAATTGACCTTCCATATGACCCGGCAATTCCCCAATTGGGAATATACCCAGAGGTACTCAACTCATTCTACAAAAAAGATACCTGCACGCATATTTATTGCAGCTCTATTCACAATAACAGAAACAAGGAACCAACCATGTTGCCCATCAAAGCTGGACTGGATTTTTAAATATGTGGTACATATACACAATGGAATATGATGCAGCCATAAAGAAGGACAAATATATGGACCTCACAGCAACTTGGATGGATTTAGAGTCAATCATACTCAGTGATCTACACAGAAACAAATAACACAGTACCATATGTTTTCACTCACAAGTGAACCTTGAACAATTATTATAATACTATGAGAAAGGGATTGGCAGTAGTAGGAAACTGTCAGGTGAGTGTGGGGGCTAGGATTAGCAGTTGAGGGAAAGTGCTAGGGGAGGGAGGGGCATACCTCATCAGCAAGGGTACCTGCATAATCAACATTTGTATACCTAACCCTGAATTGTACCCCACATCTTTATAATTTAAAAAATGGGGGGAAATCATACATCTCTCCAATAGCAAAATCTGTGATGACTGTTTTTCCAAGTGTAGATTATTTTCAGAGAAAATTTGAGACAGAGGGCAGAGTGTTGCAAAATTACTTCTTCTCAAGTCTTTGGCATATTTTAAGACAGTAAGTTAAGAGGTACTGCTTATCTCCTAATAGAATTATTAGAAAAATAATTAAATAACTGCAGATCTGCATCTTTGAGCAAAAGAGAAAAGGAAACATATTTTAAAAGATGCACAAACTTCAGTTTAGGAACAGATTACCAGGTAGTGGCGTAATATTTATTTTAGATCAGTTATTAGGCACGTGACCTAAGCAAGGCTGTCATGTCTTCTAGACTTTTGTGATCCACCAAATAACTGGAACTTTATTCATCACCAGGGATTACTCTCATTCTGTTTCTTAAAACGTTCCTGTATAATGTATAGTTGTTCAAATTAACTGGCATAAATGTGTCTCCTATACAGGATCATAGCTTGGTTCTTCCTGATGATCAACATTATTTAAGCCATGGGTTTGCTCTCTACATAGTCAGTCACAATTATGAAAGTTTACTTCAAAAAAGTATGAGACGTTTAAGCACAGAAATGAGAAAAATTTTAAGGTGCATTTTAGGAAACAAAAGTCTATACAACCTGTAAATATGAACCATACTTACTAGTCCAGCACCTTCTAAAATAAAACTTGGAGCAGCTCACAATAAAAGAAATACACAAACAGAAATATAAAAGCAAAAACTTTTACATAAATATGGTTAAATAAATTCATCATTTTCCCCTATTTTCAATGAAATAATCTAAATGGAGCAAGAGATTTAAGAACAAGAGCACACTGAATCTATAACCGGAATTTGGATTCTCTCAATTTGGAAAAGAATCCTAATATTTTCCAAATTAGATAATCCTTCACAGATACACATGTACTTACAGGTACAGTGAATCATGTGCTATCCTAAGGACATAATCCATCATACTAGGCATGAGAACATTTTGGGGCCTCTTAAAATTTGTTGTTGTGAAGCATTACACTAATAGAGTTTTAAGTATTAAAAATCATCATTATGGTCAAGCACAGTGGCTCATGCCTGCAATCCCACCACTTTGGGAGGCAGAGGCAAGAGGGTTGTCTGAGCCCACGGGTTATAGACCAGACTGGGCAACATGGCGAGATCTTGTCTCTACAATAAATCAAAAAATCAGCTGGGCATGGTGGTGCATGCCTATGGTTCCAGTTACTTGGAAGGCTGAAGCGGAAGGATCACCGAACGAGCAGGTCGACGCTGGGGTGGCCGTGAGTGTGCCTCTGCACACCAGTCTGGGTGACAAGAATGAGACTCCAACTCAAAAAAAAAAATCATTATTACATTCCTAAAATAGGCTCAACTTCATTATTGTTATGCCTGCATATAACAATTCTACTTTTATTTCTGGATTGTGTCAATATTCTAATTGTTTTCAAAGTAGCATATCATGGCTTTATCATTGATTTCATCATTTTTGCTTAAGTCATCAATTTCTGCTTTTCATTTTTAATTATGTCAATCTGTTCCCATTCAATGTACTTTACTGTTCATTTTCTAACGTCTAGAGTTGTATGCTGAATTGGTTTACTTTTATTTTTCATTGTTGAAAATCCATCAACAGGAGCCAAATGACCCAAGGTTATGTGTTGGATCTTCCATTTTACTGGATTTGTGAACTGAGGTAAAACCTAATGCTTCTACATGTCTATAGAAAGGAAACTAGATTGGATCTTACCTTCTATTAATTTAGTATTTTTCAATTGCTAGCTAAACATTGCTTAAAAATAAGTACACAACTACAAATTCTTCATTTTGCTCAGCACATCATTATGTGTTAGAATATTTATTTTTAGAAGAGCATTGTCCTTTGACTTGTCAACATTCAAACTAAATTTTGAAGAAATTCATGTATTAAAGGTATAAAATGATTACATTATAAAGTTCATATTCCTATGTATGCTTGAAGTTTTGACATTTACATGAGTTAAGTCGAGGGACATGAGACAATTATCCTGCTAAACATGCAACTGTCACAACACCATTAAAATTCCACTATTAAAGATACTTCTCCTTAGAACTAATAAATGAATTCAACAAACTTGCAAGACACAAAAACAGCACACAGAAATCAATTGCATTTTTATACACCAATAATAAACATTCTGGAATTTAAGAATATAACTCCATTTACAATAGCATCAAAAATAATAAAATATTCAGGAATAAATTTAAACAAGAATGCTAATGACTCTATAATGAAAACTACAAAATGTTGCTGAAAGAATTTAAAGGCACAAATAAATAGAAAGACATTCTATGTTTATGGATTGGGGCATTTACTATTATTAAAATGTCAATACTACCTAAAGGAATTTACAGATTTAAGTGAATCCCTTACAAAACTCCAATGTTGTTTTTGCAGTATTAGAAAACGCCATAGGAAACTTTATATGGCATATTAAGGGCCCCAAAACAGCCAAAATAATCTTGAAAAATAAGAATGAGTTTGGAATATCTCACAATTCCTGATTTCAAAACTGATTACAAAGCTATTGTTATGTCATAAAACAGTGTAGTACTATCATGAAGACAGACATATAGACCAATTAAATACAGTAGAAAGCCTAAAAGTAGACTCTTACATATATAGCCAAATGATTTTAGACAAGGATTCTAAACTGTTCAAGGATGAAAAGAAAGTCTTTACAACAAATGGTGCTGGGAAAACTGTGTATCTATATGCAAAGACTAAAGTTATACCTGT
Organism: Carlito syrichta; assembly: GCF_000164805.1. Lineage (NCBI taxonomy): Eukaryota > Metazoa > Chordata > Mammalia > Primates > Tarsiidae > Carlito > Carlito syrichta. The sequence goes on along the minus strand of NW_007231629.1, from coordinate 2,345 downwards.
ATATTAAATCATATATTAATACAACAATCAAACCCAAACTGTAAAACTAAAATTATAAAACATTTCAAAAAAACATAAGGGAAAACCTTCATGACTTTGGATTTGGCAATAATTTCTTAAATATGACACCAAAATACCAAAAGAAAAATTAAATAAATTTGACCACATCAAAATTTAAAACGTCTGTGCATCAAAGGACACAAATAACAGAGTGAAAACACAACCAATGAAATGGAGAAAAAAAATGTGTTTGTTGATCATATATCTGATTAAAAGTTAATATCCAGAATATTTTTTTAAACTCTTAAAATTCAGCAACAAAAGATAATACAATTAAAAATAGGCAAAGGAATTGTATAAGTATTTCTCCAAAGAAAGTACACAATTGACTAGAAGGCAAGAAAAAGGCGCTCATCATCACTAATTATTAGGTAAATGCAAATCAAAACCACAATGACATGCCACTTTATCTCCATAAAAATGTCTACAAAAAATAAGATGAAAAATGTTGATGAGGATGTGGAGAAAACTGAGCTTTTGTGCACTGTTGGTGAAAATATAAAATGGTATAGCAGCCACTGTGGAAGCCAGTTTGAAATTTCTTCAAAAAACTGGAAATAGAAATATCAAGAGTTTCAACAATTCCAGCTCTGGGTACATAACCCCAAAATTACAAGTATTTGGATATAGATCTCAAATATTGGGATTTTTCACATCCTTGCTCATAGCAACTTATACCCCATAGCCAAAATGTAGAACAGCCCAAATGTCCATTGATGAAAAAATAGAATAATAAAATGAGGTCTATACCTACAATGTCATAAAAGCCAAAAAATAAAGGAAATTCTGAAAACATGCTTAAAAAATGAATGAACATTGAGGACTTATGTTAAATGAAATAAGACAGCCACAGAAAGATACATACTGTATGATTCTATTTATATAAGGTATCTAAAGTAGCCAAATGCATAAAAACAAACAGTAGAATGTTCGTTTCCAGTGATTGTGTGGGGACAGGAATGGAGAGCTGTTGTTTAGTGGGCACAGAGTTTCATGTTTCTTAAATGAAAAATGTTCTCAAGATGAATGGTAGTTATAGTTGCACAACAATGTGAATATACTTAATACCACTGAACTGTACATTTATAAATGGTCAAGATGCTAAATTTTATGTAATATGTATTTTTCAAAGATTAAAAATAATTTTAAAACACACTTCCATTTAAGATTTCTACTAAGATTTCTACCCATAAGATTTCCAAATGCGAATATAAGAGGAAGTTACCAACAAGCATAGCCATTCAAATTTTAGGGTAGGAGAAAATGAGGATAGAGATAGAAGAATTAAAATAGAGAGAATGTACCATATGTTCTCACTCATAAGCGGACTCAAACAAGTATCATCAGACTATAAGAAAGGGATTGGCAGTACTGGAAACTGTCAGGAGAGTGGGGGTGGGATTGGCAGTTGAGGGAAACTACTAGGAGAGGGAGGGGCATAACTCATCAACAAGGGTGCCTACATAATCAACATTTGTATACCTAACCCTGAATTGTATCACACATCATTATAATATTAATAATAAATAAATAAATAATAAAAATAATTTAAATAATTTTTAAAAATTCAGATATATCATGTCTCATTTCAACCCATTTCTGAATAAAACAAAGATGCATTCACCAGGAAATAAATAAAGAGATAAATAAATAAATAAATGAGAAAGAATGAGGATTGGGTATTGTGGGATATTGACTGAGCAAAGCCGGTCTGGATATGTGCAAAATAATCCACATGATGGCATTAAATGCTTTTGAAGGAGTTATGAAAGGAAGGACAAAAACAAAGGAGAGAGAGTTCATATTTAACCTTTTCACAATGTCCCCCTCGGAGCCAGTAATTATTTATCATTTTATGGATAAGTCTGGCATGAAGCTGATAAACCCACAGTAGAGAAATTGAGCTCTTCTATGCTAGAGATTGTAATAAGGTTAGTAAGTGAAATAAGTTCTCAGCATAGTTTGTCACACTGTAGGCATACAATGACTTTTTGTAAGAAAATGAATATATAAGTGAATGTTTTAAAATCAATGCATTATTCTGTAGATACAGGGTCCATGTTATTTAAATTGTGTTATTTAAATATTTGCACCTCTATTTGAGAATAAATATATATTTTTTTCATTAATCAGTATTTTTTATTTTAGTTTTGTGGGGTACAGTTAAGGGTTAGGTGTACAATTACTTTTCATTCAGGCACCCTGTTGATAAGAGGTGTTTTCCCATCCCCGACAGATATTTGCTACTGTTAATCCCATCCCCCTCTCCCCCATAGTTTCCCAGT
>NW_007231628.1:103766-139516 GCF_000164805.1 Carlito syrichta | reverse complement strand
TCTGACCTCTCAGGAGGAAGCACTTTGATGGTTGATGACATGGAGACTCACTACAGTGAGTGCCTTGGGGTAGAGCAGCACTGCATCCTCACTTGTAGTTGTGGGTGTCCCTGCTGTTGTGAGCTCTGGGGGTCAAGGGGACTTCAGGGACCAGGGAGGTACTGTGGGGGTTTACAGGGATGTGTATCTGAGGTGTTGCCACAGCTGCACCAAGGAAGCCAAGGATCAGAGGTCAAGGCCACATACACATCCAGCATGTTTCAGAATAAGGACTTGAACCAGGCTCCTGGCTCCAGGTGCCAAGCCCTTGTAGTAGGCCTCAACGGACCATCCATCAAGAGAGGCTTCTGAAATCTGGGCAGGCCCTGGTCAACATGTGGCTCCCAGCCTGTCTGACATTGCTGAGGAGTGGCCTGCTCCCCTGGGAGGCTCTGCCCAACCCTCCTCAGGGTCACTCCTCATAGGCCTGGGTCCTCCCACAGCCAGGTCCCTCGGGCAGCACAGTACAGGAGCATGCTTGCTCAGGGGGAGGACAGAGTCCCTGCTGGCCTCCCTGGGCTTTTTGCTAGGGACAGAAGCCTTTAGGCCTGAACATGCCAGCACCAACATCACAGAAGCCCGACCCCCACCTGGTTCCCGAAAAAGAATATATTGGGAAGCAGGACAGAAGCTTCTGGATGAAGGAAAACTCCTTTGCAGGAATTTGCTTCAACCCTTGGTTGAAGACAGCCAGCAGTGGCAGGAGTGAGGGAGCAGCATGTCCCCTGGGCCAGTACTAGACAACCTGGAGTCACAGTGTTGGCACCTGTGTATGGCCTTTAAAACATACAGACAAGTCCATCTTGCCAGCTGGAAATTCTGCTTTCCTCTTTTTTCACCTTGAAATCATATTTCCATTGCATTTCTCCCATAGAATTGTATTCTGTTTTAGGTGCGAAAGTCTTATTGTCATTTGGCTGTAGTTCTCTTCAATAAAAATATGTGTAAACACTGGAACTAAATACTTTAAAAACTTCCTGTAGCCATAATCTCTGATAGAAATTGTTTTTCTAGACTGAGATATTGGTACATGTGTTACTTTAATACATTTTTTTTTCTTTTGAGACAGACAGGGTCTTGCTCCTCACTCAGGCTGGAGTACAGTAGCAGTGGCACAATCACACACATTTGTATAAATACCTATTATAATTTTTTATAAATAATTGTTACATATTAGACAGTGCATTTAGAGGGATGCATGTCTGGCTGAGCCAAGTGGGCAGCAGGTGGTCATAGTGCTTTGATTTTAGGAGGTTCCCTTTGTAAAACTTCCTGAGCAGAGCCCCATGATGAGACTGGCAGTGAAAATAGGGGTCCCCTTACTTTACCAGGTAAGCAAATGGAAAGGGCAAGGGGCCCAAATAAATAATTGTTACATATTAGACAGTGCATTTAGAGGGATGCATGTCTGGCTGAGCCAAGTGGGCAGCAGGTGGTCATAGTGCTTTGATTTTAGGAGGTTCCCTTTGTAAAACTTCCTGAGCAGAGCCCCATGATGAGACTGGCAGTGAAAATAGGGGTCCCCTTACTTTACCAGGTAAGCAAATGGAAAGGGCAAGGGGCCCAAAGAGGTGCTGGTCAAAGGGCAGGTAAACGGAGACAGATTGATGGCAACTGCTCCAAAAGAGCCAGGCTCTGAGGGGAGAGGCTGAGAAGCAGTTAGGAAGCAGCAGTGGGGATGGTGAAGAACTCCAGCCCACGCCCAGGTTGTGAGACCCTCACCCCCAAGAGTTGGAGAGAAATAGTGCCCCGGAGCAGCGGTTTGGGGAGTACAGGCAGGTTGAAGGAGTATGGAGGGGTCTGTGCCCTGACATACTGAGCCCCTCCCATACCACAGCTGGTCTATCTGACCCCATATTCCCATCAAGCCTATCCAGGTGTTTGATGGCCCAACCACATACCAGGGCATGCTCTCATCCAGACCCCACTGTTGATTTGGCCTAGTCTAGGATCTGGGCACCAGTCTGTGGGAAGACCTCATCCCTGGTCCAAATGTCAGAACCTGGGAAGCCTGTGTCAACATGCTCATGGCTCCCCTGAGAGATGCCTTTCCTTGGGCATCTGGGCTCTTCTACTTTCCACTGGCAGCCTCACTGAAGTGTCCTTGTAGCACATACAGCCGATCCCACTGGCTGGACCTCATACAGCTGTGTGTCCTGCTGTCCTGCAGCCAGTGGAGCCAAAGTGATCTAGGCATGTTCCTTACCTGTCTCACAGGTGGGTCCCTTGAAGCCAGCTGGGCACTGGCAGCTGAAGCTGTTGATGCCGTGGGTGCAGGTCCCACCATTCTTACACGGATGGGAAGCACACTCGTTCACGTCTGAAACATGGGGCAGGCTGGGGCCTCAGTGGAGGGAACTGGGTTGGGGAGGATCCGCCAGGGTCAGGGACAGATGAGCAAGCGTGAGTTTGGCTCAGACGGGAGAGCCAGGGGCAGCATCCACCCACTGTGCTCACTGTCACAGAGCCACCGTGTTTGGATCCCAGCAGTCTCCCAAGCACATCACCCACACCATGAAGACAGAGACCCTTGACCTGGGGCCCCTGGGCTCTCAGGACACCGGCTGTGCCTGCAGTATTCCTCCTGAGCCCAGTGCAGCCAGTGGGCGCCTTGTCCCCACCCTGGGTCAGTCACTCACCCAGGTGGCACCTCCGCCCTGTGAAGCCTGAGAGGCAGGAGCAGGTGTAGGAGGGGTTACCCGTGACGCAGTCATCGATGCACTTGCCGCCGTTGAGGCAGGGGCGCAGGACCAGGCACACAGAGGCTGCAGACACAGGAAGGAGCTGGAGCCTCAGCCTCCTTCTCTCAACTTGGGCAGGGGAGTCACTGGTATCAGCCACGGCTCCCTCCCCTCCCCTGGCCCAGAGAATCGACCTCTAGGCGAGGGAGTGATCGCGGGGGTGACAGAGCATCCACGGCTCCACTTCCCAGGTCTGCACGGAGCCAGCGTGAGGGCTGCAGTCTGGACCTCCTCCAGGTCATTTCCTAAACTTGGACTCTGGCTTCCCGTGGACGCAAACTCTCCCAGAGCCATTCCCATCCGCAGCACCTTTCTATCCCTCGAATCCTTCCCAGTGCGGCCACGGACAGTTCTAGAAACTCCAGCATACTCAGCCTCCCTCCTGGTTTCCTTGCGTGTAAAATGAGGCTGGCACTCAGCTGTCGAAAACGGTGTACCTGGAAGCATGGCACAGCTTGCCACTCTGGGGTTGGGGGTGACAGCTCCTGGGCTCCCAACTTCCTAAGCTCAGGCTCTAGCTGGGGCCTATTCGTGCCCCAGTGCCCGGGCAGCTCGGGATCCTCAGGTCCCGCTCGTCGCAGGCGCGCTCAAGTGAGTCTTCTCGCCCCCGTGCGCGCGCCCGCCTGTCTCTTCCCCTTTCCCGTGGTGCGCGCGCTCGCCTGCGGCGGCATCTGTCCTTTTCTCGCGCACATGTGCGTCCGCACCTACTTCCCGGGACCGGTCTCCACCGGTGCTGTGCCCACTGGGGGACTCAGTGTTGGGGAGAAGCAGCCCCTCTCAGTGGCCTTGGTCCCCACGGGGTGGGAGGTGAGTCAGGGGCAGTCCAAGGCTTGTGATGCGCAGCTCTGGTGGAGCGGCTGGATCCCTCACTTGACCTCCCGCCCCATTTGTAAGCATGACTCCCCAGGGCCACAGCGGGGAACCGGGTCTGGAATCCACGGGTTCTGCTGCCAGTCTGGGCTGTTCCCGCAGACCACGTGCTTGCCCCTAGTGGACACTCCGCCCCGTCTGCTTGTGCTTTCTGAGTCGGGGAAGGAGCCCAGAAACTCCTACCGGTGACGTGATGCTCAGGCTTGTCAAACACCAAATCCCACCAAGCAGCAAGCGCGCCCGCAGGCAGAAATGGGGAAATGGGCCGTAAGAGGATCAGAGACCACATGGCGCCCTCCCTCAGCCCCGGTCGAGGCCGGGGTGGGAATTTGGGGGGAGCGTTGACCCCATGGCCCCAAGGAGAGGGGTCCTCGGCTCCTCCTCCCTTGAGGACCCAGAACTCTACACCCAAACCCGCGATCTCCAGAGGATTCTTCCCACCCACAGCAGAGGCCTTAAGGTTTCTTCAGGAGAAAACAGGCTCTGGGACCAGCTGTAGCCGAGGTGAGCCAGGCCCAAGTGTGGGCTGGCTGGCGTCCAGAGTCCCCTCCCCTCCTCGCCAGCATCCTGCCCCCTTCTCCCCAACCCTTCCCCCTTTGCCATTAACCCCATTCCTCAGCCCTTCCCCGCCCTGAGCCGCTCCTCTGTCCTCTTACTTGTATGGCCGCAGCCCCCCACGCGCACCTGGGCATCATCGATTCTGAACGCCCAGCGCCCGGGCACGCCCACGTTGGTGGTGGTCTCCACCTCAGCCATGTCTGCCGTTCGGGAGCCAGGGATGTTGAAGTAGCGCTGCCCATCTCCCGCGTTGAAGCCGGCCTTGGGGCGGGGTGGGAGAAAGTAAGGGAGGCAGGTGCCCCAGCTCTACAGATGTTGGGGTTTCCGGTTCCTGCTGTGGTCAGTCACCTTCCACCAGGTCCTGACCTTGGCCGATCTGGGAGCCATGGAGAGGGTTAGCCCTGGCTCCCCAACCCTATGCCCCAGCTGCTCACCCCTGGTCTTCCCAGTCTCCCCAAGGGCCCGGGGGATAAGTGTGGCTCCAGGAGAAAGTAGGTGGCTAGAAGGTGGGTGGGGGTGTGCACAGCCTGAAGGCACTTGCGGGCCTAGTGAGCACTGGCCCTGTGGCCATCTCCCTATTTCACTTCTTCCACATGTGGGATTTCTTTCCTCGTGTCACCGACTAGGCCAGACTACAGGCAGTCAGTGCCTATGGAACTGCAGGTGCTTCTGCTGCTGCTGCAGCTGTTAAACAGGGACTGGGGGGCCAGGGCAGGGCCTGATTTTTCGTGATTTTGGGAAGTGAGAGGTCTCAGGGATACATCGTCACTGGGGACGCCTCACACAGGCCTCTGAATAGTGCTGTGGGCTCTGCCTACGTTATCCACTCATGGCAGCCCCGGCTTCATGAAGGGAGTAGGGGCCCCGAACACCAAGTGCCAGCCCTGTACCCACCTACCTGGGCTGCGATGCCTCCCAGGCCAGCAGTGTTGCCCCCACTGCTGGCATGCGTGCCGGTGGTCCACTTGATGGACTCATAGTTGAAGATGGTGAAGGAGAACTTGCCGTCTGTGATGAGCACGATCTGGAATGTGTTGACCTGCCAGGGAGAGGGGGCTGAACAAGGTCCTTGGCCTTGTCCCGGTCAAGGCCCTATTCTGTCCACCATTCCCACACAGTCGTCATCTGCTGAGCCCCTGACCTGCTCACTGTCTGTCTCCCCGACCTGGACAAGTCAGCCAGAACAGGACCTTGTCCTCTGCTGTCTTCCAGTGCCTGTGACTGGCACAGGCTACCCCTGCCTACATTTGTTGCTTAGGTGAGTGAGTGAAGCACACTGAGGAGGTGTGGGGCCCACAGTCATGAGCAGACACTGCTCTTTGCCCTCAAGGGGGCTCAGGCTTCTACAGGGTAGGAAAGAAGAGCAAGAGGTGGGGGTCCAGAGGGTCAGTGCTCACTGAGCCAAATTCACAAAATACCTTGTGTGAGATGAACAGAAATGTAAAATGAAAAAGGGGAAAGATTAAAAAAAAGAACCAAGGAAAAGTAGTTTTTAATAGTTAGGTTATAGTTTTCACAGAATTCTATTCCATGAAAATGTTGGTGGGCAGTGTACATCGAAGAGATGCCATGTCAGATTGGAGCAGAGGGTTGGGATGGTTTAAGAATGACCTTGGGACAAACAGGACACCCTCTGAAAAAGAATAAATTCAGAGCCCTGCCTAACACCACACATGACAATAAATTCCAAATCAAGTAAGGGTTTAAATAAAACCAGGAAAGGCCTAGAAGAAAATATAGACAAATATGTATAACTCGGGAAAGAGAAAGAACTTTTAAGCATGAGGTTTGTTAACAGCAAAAACCAAAAGGGAGATTTATATATTTGACTACAAAAAACTTCTGAATATAAAAAATGCCATAAGATCAAACCTGAATGTCAAACAGGAGAGTGAAAAATGTATTTATAACACATATGGCAGATAAAAGTATTGATATCCTTAATTCAAGAAGAACTTCTACAGATCAATAAGAAAAAGACCTAAAGTATTACAGGAAAATTGGCAGAGGGTAGGAACAGACACATCACAGTAGAAGACAACTAGCCAATAACACTAGAACAAATACAGCACCGCTAGAAATCAAAGATGCGTAAATTTTATTATTTTTATTTTATTTTTTTAAGTTGGAGTCTCACTCTGTCGCCCAGACTGGAGTGCAGTGGCCGCTCCCGGCCACCACAGCCTCGACCGCTGGGCTCCGGCGATCCTTCCGCCTCAGCCTTCCAAGTAGCCGGAACTACAGGCATGCGCTACCATGCCCGGCTGATTTTTTGATTTATTGTAGAGATGAGGTCTCGCCACCCAGGCGGGTCTCAAACCCGCGGGCTCAGGCAATCCACTCACCTCAGCCTCCCAAAGGCGCGGGATTACAGGCTGAGCCACCGAGCCCGGCTAGATGCATAAATTTTAAAAAGCAGCATTCCTTTTCTTGCCTATATAGTAGTCAAGGAAGGAAAATGATAATAGCTGGGTGAAGGAAATGGGCACTTCTAAATATGGCTCATGCGAGTGTGAATGTATATGTTTTTGAGAGGAAAATTGGGATTCTGCAGGCAGCAATCTTCTAGAAACGTGTGCCAGGACACGATCATGAATGACACAATGCAGGCCACACATCACCTGCCTCAGGCACCTGCTATTGCAGTGGTCCAGTCGTGGAGTCCAGGTGAATACATTCAAGTGCTGCCCGGCACTGGGCCCGTGTGCAGTCATTGGGAAGGTGGGCGATCACAGTGTGCATTTCACTCATATGAAAGTTAACATCAGGGAAACCACATGCTGTGTGCTTTAGGGGAGTAAACTTCAGTGCTAATTCTCTGAAGATAAATGAAGACGTGATGGCCATAGAATTGGAATAGTGACACCGTCTGGGGAATGGGAGGGACTAGAGTCAGTACGGGACCATGGTAGAGCTCTGGGAGCTGACGAGTCTCACATTTTTGAGGTGCAATGAGGAGATACATGGAACTTAGCTGTCCACTTTCTGTTAATAGACTGGCTCCTGAACGTGCTGCCTGGCTGGGCTGGGATTCTAAGCACTTCCTGTGCTGTGTCACCCCCACTAAAGTGACCCCATGGGCCAGACACATCCTGTCTGCTTCGTCCAGGGCTGTCTCCCAGTTTCTACAACACTTGTCTGCCACCCAGCAAGTGTTTATTAAATGCATGAACAAACATCTCTGAGAATGTCTGTTCTGCACTCCAGCTCCTCTTTTCTAGAGAGTTCCCATCTGTCCTGTACAGTAAAGCGCTCAGTGCAGGCCTGGGCATAGGTGCTTGGTAAGCACATATGCGACCAAAGCAGGCAGCTGTCTTCATTAGGGAGTGTCAGCCCACCAGCACTTCCCAAATGGGCAAAGTGGTCAATTACTCTTGAATTAACATTTCTGTCATGTTTGGCATTACCAAGGAATAAAGAATGAAATAGAATCACCTTCCAGTTTGAACATTTGAGTGCTGGGCCATTCCAAATGGGAACCCTTCTAACACCCATCATCCCACATGCATCTCCCTAATGTGTGAGTCGCTATTTCAGGGTTTTTGTTGTTTCCCAGAAGGTCAAGGCCCTATCCTCTTCCACCCTTGCTCTGTGATCTTGGCCGGGTGGATTTGGCCCCTGAGCCATTTGACCCTCTTGGGGTTGAGCCAGTGATTGCACCTGAGTCATCTCAGCAAGGAGGGGCCCTGGTATGGGGAGGCCCTGGGCCCTGACCAGACATCCTCCCCTCCCAGGACAAGTGCCTGGACTCACAGGGGAAGAGGAGCTGCCTCCAAAGAAGGTCACTCGGTACCAGGTGGCAATGAAAACCCAGGTGGCAGAGAAGTCCGGGAGCTCAGGGAAATAGCGCCTGACATCCTCCGTGGCTCGGCGCAGAGTAGCCAGGTCAGTGGTCTCCCGGTAGTACACGTCGCCAGCACGCCGGTTGTCCACATCTGCCCAGAAGGCTGCCACCACACAGCGGTCCTTGGCGATGGGGAAGGCCACTGGGGTGAACTGAGAAACCTCCTTCAGGAAGGAGATGATCCCGTTATTGTTCACCTGTGAGGCAGAAGGCCAGAGGGTGGGTTGACCAGGGGGACTGTGGGCAGGCAGGTGGGCTCCCCAGCCTCCCTGCCAGGCATCCTTCATGGGTCAGCCAGCCTTAGGTAGGAAGCCCCAGAATGACTTAAGAGTCCCTGATATAGGACTGCTAGGCCCTATTAGGCTGTGTACTCAAGGCACAGCCTCTGACCTGTTTATTGTACCCAATGCCACACAGAGTGCCCAGCCCTGGGCAGCCAATGTGAGGTCAAGGTAACCCCCAATGTGGGCCCTGGTCTCAGGCAATGGGGTGCTCAGTCTTTCCCAGTGGCCACTGCTCCTTGGCCCCACTCCAGCCAAGGGTCTTGTGTGGGTGGGCAGAACCCCAACCTGGAAGGATGAGTAGGAGGCGCATGAGATAAGATTCAGGGAAGGAGCGTGCCCACAAGAGCAAAGGTGGGAATGGGCAGGGGAGGCTGGAAGGGCCTTAGTGAACAAATGGGGAGTCTGTGCTTAGGCCTCCAGACAGTGGGGAGCCCCTGAAGATTTCTGAGCTGAGGAGGCTGAGCAGCATCTTTGTGGTGAGATGCACTTGGTTCAACCCTGACTCTACACCACTGGCTGTGTATCCATGAGGCAAGTTAGCTACTGACCTCTCTGTGCTCTGACTTTCTTTCCTACAAGATGGCTGCTATGGCCTGAATGTTTGTGTCCTCCCTCAATTCATATATTGGGATCCTAACCCCTGAAGTGATGGTGTTAGGAGGTGGGGCCTTAGAGAAGTGATTAGGTAATAAAGGCAGAACCCTCATGAATGGGATTAGTACCCTCATGAAAGGGACCCCAGAGATGTGCCTTCTGCCATGTAAGAAAACAGTAAGAAGATGCCAACTCTGAACTAGGAAGTGGGCTCTCACCAGCCACTGAATATGACAGTGCCTTAACCTTGGACTTCCCACTTCAGAACTGTGTGCAATAAATTTCTGCTGTTTACGAGTCACTCAATCTAAGGCATTTTGTTATAGCAGCCCTGACCTCAAAGGGTGCTAGGCATGAGTGAATGAGTTAATGATCATAATGCTCAGCTCTGTATTGTTATTATTTGCTACTGGGAAGAATGTGATCAAAAATGTGCTTTTGAAAAGACTGCCAGAACTTCCCCCTTGGGTGACAGTATGCTGTGTAATTCAGATCAACCAAAAAAAAAAAAAAAAAAGGTGAATAAATACCTCTCTTATTAGAAGTACCAAAGAATGAACAAGTGAGGAGTTTTGATTCCAAAATGAGAACAGGGAGAGACTGTAGAGGTAAACCCCATACTTAAAACTGGTTTTCCCTGAGTGCATTTGTAGATTTCAAAGCAAAGCTGCAAAGAAGACCTGGAATTTTATTAGTCTTGTGGAGAGAGAGAGAGGAAAAAAGCTAGCTCAAGTCAGTGGGCCTAACAAACCTGCACATTAAGCTAGGGACCCTAAGGGCTTCCTCTCACAGCAGAGTGAACTAGGAGTAAGCAGTCTTTATACAGGCTTACATTCCCACTTCCAGTCTGGGATCATCTTAATCTTGGACCCAGCCTGAAGTGCAATCCAGGGCACTTCAGCTGGGTCTAAGACTAAGATGATCCCAGACTGTCAGCACTCCTGCCTTCTATGTAGAAGCAAAACAACAACAACAACAACAACAACAACAACAACACAACAACAACAACTACGAACCCTCTCTGGAGGAAGATGGCATCACCTTAGGCCTCAAGTCATTACTACAAAATCCAGGACATGGTAAAAAATAATCAGGTACACATAAAGCATGGCAAGAAAAGAAAGAGAAAAAATGTAAAACAGGTGGAACAGATAGCATGAAAAAGATGATAGAGTGAAATATGTCAGTCATGCATTAAGTAAAAATGAATGAAATATTCCAGTTTATGCTGGGCATGGTGACACACACTTGTAATCCTAGCTACTTGGGAGGCTGAGACAGGAGGATTGCTTGAGCCTAGGAGTTTGAGACCAGCCTGGGCAACATAGTGAGACCCATTTCAAAAAAATGAATAAAGTTCCAATTTAAAGATGTACTATACAAATGTTAATCAAAGGAAAACTAGTATAGTTATATTATTATCAAATAAAAAGGACCATAAGGCAAAAAAGCACTACTAGAGGTAAAGACATAACAGTTCTGTATTTGTATATGCCTAGTAACAGATCTCAACATCTATAAATGAAAAATTGACAAAAGGAAATAAGTTAATTCACAGTCAATATACCTTCTCTAGTAAAAGACAGACTAGGCAGATAAAAATAATGTCAGACTACAGAAAACTTGAGTAATGCAAATAGGAAATGATCTAATAACTATCACAAAAAGAACATTAAAAAAATTTTTTAACTGCATATTGGACCATAAAGCTAGTAGAAACAAATTTCAAATGACTGCAAAAAATTATAGAGTTTGTTATTTAGCCACAGTTCAATTATACTAGAAATAATAACCAAAACAAATAAGTTAAAAAATATCATTGTAAATAACTCTGGAAATAAAACTAACAAAAATGCTATTTAGCAAAAATGTGTGAGGGTGTGGTGAAAGCAGATCTTCAAGGGAAATTTATAGTCATGCATACGTATTTTAGTATCCATATTTAGTAAATAAACTCTAATAAATTAACACACATATACAGTCAATTAACCCCAAAACAGTAGGAAAAAACAAAAGATTAAGAGCAGAAGTTAATAAAATAGAAAGCAAATACTTATTAAAGGAAAACAAACAAACCAAAACTTGTTTGTTTAAACTAATTAAAGCAAAGCTGCAAAGTGAAAGTGATTAAGTAAGAAAGAGAAGACATGAATTACCCTGGACTGAAAAACAGGATATTGGGACTGAACAAGAGGTTGTCATTGCAGCCCTGATGCTATCTAAGAAGGTAATCAGAAGATATTATCAACACCTTTATAAAAACAACAAATTCAAAATTTTAGGTAACAGATTTTCTACAAAAATGCAACTTACCAACTGGCTTAAGAAGAAATAATGGAGGAAAGAATGTTAGCATGACAGAATGATAGCTTTCTGGAAGAGGAAAGACAGAAGCCACCAAGGCTTGGGTTAGGAAAAATGAGAAGACTCCCCCGGATTCCAACAGAAAATGATCTCCACAAGTGGTAAGTGTTTGGTGGGAGTGGGGGGAAAGAGTATATCCTACCTGTTGATAAAGTTGAGCAGTGAGAAGTGGGCTTAAAACAAGCCACCTGAGTAGTGCTTTGGCTGCTGACAAGGGTGCTAAGACCATTCAATGGGAAAAAGAATAGTACTTTCAAAAAATGGTACTGGTAACATTGGATATCCTTATTCAAGGAAATAAAGTTAGATCCCTATCTTACACCATATACCTCTCCAGCCAAAAAGCAATAGGACTGTGACTACTGAGTCAGGGGATCCCTAAAGCTGAAACAAATGGTGTCAGCAATGAGGATTTAGCTTTAAGTGTACTTTAAATATTAAAAGTCTACCTGGTTGAGCTGTGTAAGAAGTGGCTGCTTGAAACCAAGAAGAAAACGCAAAGTTTTGTTTATGGTGTGGAGCCAGTCTTTCTTGTTGCATCCCTGATTCTTCCCTCCTCTACCCAGAACTCAGTTGCTTTAAGGAAAAAGCCAAATACGACAGGAAACTTCAGGGAGGGGAGGGACTCAAACTTTTACAACTTTGTGGGTTTCAGGCATCCACATCACCAACCTACCGGTCCTGTAAGGGATAGGGCTGCCAGGTGCAGGGTTATCTGAAGGCTCAGAGGACCTTGAAGTAGAGCTATGGTGGGTGTGCATGGGCAAAGAGGAAGGTGCTTGCAAGAAAAGGAAATTAAAGGTATCCGCATTGGAAAGGAAGACATAAAACTATATTTGCAGATGACATGATTTTGTATATAAAAAACCCTAAGGAATCCACTTAAAAACGAATCAAACTAATAATGAGTTTGCAGGTTGCAGGATACAAGACCAATACACAAATATCAATTGTATTTACTTACGTACAGTAGCAATGACTGATCCAAAATGAAATTAAGAAAACAATTTTCATTTTCAACAGTATCAGAAAGAATAAAATATGAGCAAATGTAACCATTCAGTGCAAGATAGGTACACTAAAAACTACTAAATATTAGGAAGAAATTAAAGATCTACATAAATGAAAAAATATCATGTACATGGATCAGAAGACTTAGTATTTTCAAGAATGGCAATACACCTCAAATTGCTCTGCAGATTCAACACAGTTCCAATAGATTTTTTTGAAGAAATTGACAAGCTGATTCTAAAATTAATATAGAAACTCAAGGGACTCAAAAGAGCCAACACAATCTTGAAAAGGAATAAAGTTGAATGACTCATGTTTCCTGATTTCAAAATTTACTACAAAGCTACAGTAATCAAAACTGTGGTGCTGACATAATGACAGACATCTAGACCCATAGTATAGAATAGAAAGCCCAGAAATAAACGCTTACATGTATAGTAAGTTGATTTTTGACAAGAGTGCCAAGACCATCAAATGGAGGAAAGAATAATATCTTCAACAAATGATGCTGCTTGAAACCAGATATCCCCATGCAAAGGAATAAAGCTAGATCTTCACCTCACAGCATATACAAAAATTAACCCAGAATGGATCAAAGACCTAAATGTTAGAGCTAAAATTATAAAACTCTTAGAATAAAACATAGGTGTAAATCTTTGTGACCTTGGATTAGGCAATGGTCTCTTGGAAATGATACCAAAAACACAGCAACAAGAGAAAAAGTAGATTAACTGGTTATCAATAAAATTAAAACCACTTGTGCTTCAAGGGGACACCTTAAAGAAATAAAAAGATGACCTACAGAATGGAAGTAACTTGCAAATAATAATCTGATAAGGGCTATATATCTAGAATATATAAAGTATGATTACATCTCAATAATAAAAATACAGTCCAATAAAAAAGGAGCAAAGGACTTGAATAGGCATTTCTCCAAAGAAGGTATTCAAAGAGCCAGTAATACATGAAAAGATACTCAACATTATTAACCGTCAGGGAAATGCATATCAAAGCCACAAAATACCAGTTTTTACACAATAGGATGGCTACAATGAAAAAGATAGATAATAACAAGTGTTGATGAGAAATTCCACCTCATACATTGCTGGTGGAATGTAAAATGGTACAATCACTTTGGAAACACTCTGGAATTTCCCAGATGGTTCCATAAAGAATTGAGATACCACCTAACTCCAGTCAGAATGGCAATTATTAACAACTCAAAAAATAACAGCTGCTGGAGAGGGTGTGGTGAAAAGGGAACACTTCTACACTGTTGGTGGGAGTGTAAACTAGTGCAACCTCTGTGGAAAGCAGTGTGGTGATTCCTAAAAGCTCTAAAAATTGACCTTCCATATGACCCTGCAATCCCCCTACTGGGAATATACCCTGAAGAACACAAATCACTCTATAAAAAAGATACCTGCACACGTATGTTTATCGCAGCGTTGTTCACAATAGCAAGAACCTGGAAACAACCATGCTGCCCATCAAAAGAGGACTGGATTTAAAAAATGTGGTACATATACACGATGGAATACTACGCAGCCATAAAAAAGAACAAAATCATGAATTTCGCAGCAACCTGGATGGAACTAGAGTCTATAATACTGAGTGACCTTTCACAGAAACAAAGATCCGAATATCACATGTTCTCACTCATATAATGGACCTTGAACATCCAATGTAATACTATAAGAAAATGACTGACGGTACTGGGAAACTATGGGGGGGGAGGGGGATGGGATTAACAGTAGCAAATATCTGTCTGGGGATGGGAAAACACCTCTTATCAATAGGATGCCTGAATGAAACGTAATTGTACACCTAACCCTTAACTGTACCCCACAAAACCATAATAAAAAATACTGATTAATAAAAAAAAAAAAGAATTACTATATACAGTAATTCCACTTCTAGGTATACTCCCAAGAAAATGGAAACGCCCACACAAAAATTTGTATATGAATGTTCATAGCAGCATTATTTATGACAGTCAAAGAAGTGGGACCAATCCCAATGCCCATCAACTAATTAATGGAGAATTTAAAATACATGAAATATTATTTGGCAATAAAAAGAAATGAAATTCTGATACATGTAACAACATGAATGAACTTTAAAACATTACATTAAAGGAGTCAGTCCCAAAAGACTGTATGATGCCATTTGTAGGAAATATCCAGAATAGAAAAATCCATAGAGACAGAACATAGACTAGTGATCACTTATAACTTGGGTGGGTGGGTGAGGGGGTTGAGGTGTGACAGCTGAGGGTCTCTTTTCAGAGTAAGGGAAAATGTTCTAAAATTGATTGTGGTGATTGATGTACAATTCTGTAAATATATGAAAAACCATTGATTTGTATATTTTCAAAGCGTGAACTGCACGGTATGTGAAATATGTCTCAATAAAAAGAAAAGGAGGGGCACAGTGGCTTGCATTTGTAATCCTAGCACTCTGGGAGACTGAGCTGGGAGGATTGCTTGAGACCGGAAGTTCAAGACCAGCCTGGGCAACACAGTGAGACTTCATTTCTGCAAAAAATCAGAAAATTGACTAGGCATAGTGGCATGTGCCTATAGTTCTGACTACTTGAGAGGCTGAGGTGGAAGGACTGCCTGAGCCTAGGAGTTTAAGGCTGCAGTAAGTGGTGATTGTGCCACTGTACTCCAGCCTGAGTGACAAAATGAGATCATATCTCAAAGACAAACAAACAACACACACACACACACACACACACACACACACACACACACACACACACACACAAAAGGAAGGGAGGGAGGGGCTCCTGAGCCTAGACGCAGGAGTACACAGGGAAGAGGGATGCAGGGTGAGGGAGAAGAGGGGTGGGCATCTTCCTGGAACTAAAGGCTACTGAGAGCACTTGTACCTCCCAGACACTCCCTGCTCTCCTAAGAGTGGACAGCGTGGTCCCTGAGGGTTGTTGATGGAGCCCCTAACTCATGTGCATGCTAACCCCTTGGGAGGTGTTCCCATGGGAAAAAAAGTACACAGATTCCAGTGATGGGGTTTGCAGTAGGGACGCTTAAGTGAGCTTGAGGGTGGGATTTGGGCGTGTGCAGCTTTCATGCCTGAAGGTGTAATCTCTGTTGACATGTTGTTTCCTGCCTGTGCGTTCCAGTTCTGTGGTGTCAGGGGATTTTTTTCAGGGACTGCAGCATGTAGAGGTAATAGGGGACCTGCAGATCAACCCTCCCTGGCTCCCTGTCCCTTCTACAGAAACATTATGGACTCCAGGAAAAGGAAGGCCCCTGCTGGAGTTGAGAGGCCATTTCCTGGTCCAGCAGCAGCCCCTGCCCCGGGTAGAATTCAGCTACACCCCCTTTAAAAACGGGGATATTGGCCCATAGTGTAGAGCACTTGTAGATGCTGAGAGTAACCTATGGAGGCCTTATTACTCAATCATCTGACACCCCATTTGGGGAATTTTTTTTTCTGAGTCAGGGTCTCATTGTCACTCAGGCTTGAGTACAGTGATGCAATCATAGCTCACTGTAGCCTTGTACTCTTGGCCTCAAGCAATCTTCCCATATTGGCCTCCCAAAGTGCTGAAGGTGTGAGCCACTTCACCTGGCCCCCACTCTGGGGATTTTTGACCTTGATCACTAACAGGGAAGAGTCCAACAGGCCTCAGGTGGCCAAATGGAAATAGTGCATTCAAGAGTGCAGACTCAGAGTCACTGGGTTTACATGAAAAACAGCAGCTACCCCTTTGGGAACCTCGTCTCTCACCCCAGTACCTGAAGTGACACTGCTGGCTCAGCGGGGCCCTCAAATCACACAGGACACCCTAAATGCTGGGCCTGGTTCGCTGATGGCCTGGCTAAGCTGGAGCCCAGTGGCATTCACTGGGCGGCAAGCCCCAGTACCAACTCTGGGAGATGGCAGAAGGTCAGTGCTGTGGGTTGAAATGGATGCAGTCACCTGGGCCTTGGAGAGTACTCTTAAGGGCCAGAAACACTTTTGGTTATTGCAAAGGGTCTTTCTAGGAGGCAGCAGGCTTTCTGTGAAGGGCCAGATAGTAAATACTTTTGGCCTGTGGAATATGCCTCTTGCATATTCTTCTTTGTTATTTTTGGTTTTGTTTTTATATTTATAGCCTTTAAAAGTATGAAAAACACTCTTAGCTCACAAGCCATACACAAACAGGCCATGGGCCAGATCTAGTCAGGGGCTGTCCTTAGCAGACCCCTGGTCTGGTTTTGTAAGTAAGGGTTTGTGGAGTATAGCTGTGCCCATTCGTTTACCTACTGTCTAGGGCTGCCTTTTTGCATCAACAGCAGAGACCGCAGGGCTCAAAAAGCCAAGAATAGTCACCACCTGACCCTCCTCAGAAGAAGCCTGTCATCCCCATCTGCAGCCTGGTCTGCCACTTGGAAGACCGCAGCCTGGGACACTAAAGCCGCTCACATTTGGGACTCGCTAGTATAGAAACAAATCTCGGCCACTGATTCAACATCCTGGGTCACTCTTGTAGGTACCACAGTAAGGGGTACTGTCTGATTGTACCACACTGCTGACCAAGGTATGCCCAAGTCACTGCTGCCTCCTGGATTCCTTCTTGTGCCAGAAATGGTCATGCAGTCACCATTGTGAACTGGCAAGAGAGGGACTCTGTGTTGTTGATGCAGTAGTCACCACTGAATGCCAGGTTTATGTCTCTCACTGTGAAGGATGTCCAATGCCCTGAACCCTCCAGGACCACCTGTGAGGTCTCAATTCTCCAGGTTACCCTGCTGTCATTCCAGTCCATTCAGCCAGCTTCAGCCACACACTGGCCCCTTTGGCTTTCTGGACAGTTTTCATCTGACCATGATGCTCCCTTTGTCTCAAAGGTCACTCCACTGTGGGTCAATAGTCAAGTATTTGCTGAGCATTCCACAAATCCTTCCATCCACATGCATCTGGTACTGTTGAGCCCTGGATTGGTCTTCTCGAAAATCAATTTCAAAAGAGCTCTGCTTCTGCCTCTCTTCCTGGTCCTGGCCCACACACTGTAGGTAGGCAGTTTGGTCCTGAATGTGGTCATCCTCAGAAAGGGTTCCTCTCCTCCTGGCCGCCCTCTGGGTCATGAGCAGGATGTGGGGCTTCTGTGGGGTTATGTAGTCCTACTGGGAAGACTCAGGGTCTGGCCATGATTATTTCTGGATATGATTTAGCTCTTTCCCTGACCACAGCCCAGGCCAGCCCAGTTGGTTTTCCCTCCAGGAAGCAGCCCAGCCAAAAAGGGGCCTCAAGAATCCACACTTAGTTCTGTTTCAGACACCTGGATTCCTGTTGGACTGACCCAGAGCTGTGCCATGACCATGCGGGTCACTTGACTGAGGACAATGCTAATTAAGTGCATCAGTGTTGATCCACAGGGTCAGGGCAGAGCATGAGGGGTCTTACACAGAATGCACTTGCTGCTCCCACACCTGCACCTCCAAGTGAAAGGTCTGGGTATGAGTAGGGAATGACGGAAAAGGCGAATGACGGTTACCAGAATGTGCACTCCAATTTTCCAGTGAGGAGGGAAAACACTAGCCCCAGCTCCTGACCAGGGATCACCTCAGACCCTGGGAGGAGCAGGGGTCATGAATGTTCTTTGCCCCTAGATCTAGCACCTGGCAAGGCACCCACAGCCCACTTGACTCAGACAGCAGCTGCCAGCAACCTGACCTGCGCTGTTTCCCATCTCTGTCCACGTGGACACAGGTGGTCACACATTATTCTGCTGTGTGTGACACCCAAACATGCCCCCCATATGTAAATGCATGTTTGGGCACAACCTGGCTTCAGTTTGACTGACATGTATTCATATGCCTCTTCTGGCTCTCAAGTGGCCTTGGGTTATGTCGTGTAGGGTGATCGAGGTAGCAAAACTCGGTGACATGGACCACAGGTCTTAACCAAACCAACTTAACAGGAATTCACATCAAGTTTGCTAAGAAATCTCAGACTGAATGACTTGTGTCCCCCCCAGGTTCTATGTTTGTACATGGGAGAGAGTGAGCCTTGGAATGTCTCTCTACTGGAGAAGGGAATTAGGTGACTAGCCACCCCAGTTCACCTGGGACTGAGGGGGGGTCTCTAGGACATGAGACTTTTGGTGCTAAAACTAGGAGATTTCTGGGCAAACCAGGACGAACTTGTCACTGGTAGTTGATTTTTTGGCTCATCTATTGCCTCTGTATTTCTTGGCGTTGGAGTCAAAGATGAACAGGTCAGTATGGATTTCTTGTGTGGGCCATAATGGATAACAGCCAGGCCTTGGACTACATGTGGACTGTCTCAAATAAGACCTACCATCCTCTCCAGGACTCTTCACAGCTGGCTGTATCTGGGAACCTCAGGTCAGTGCTGCAGGCCTCATCCTGCTGTTGGAGTCCTGAGGACAGTAGTCAGAACTTTACTGGTTTTACCACCATAAGTCTCATGTCCCAGGGACTCCCTCAGTCCCAGGTGAACTGGGGTGGTTGATCACCTAATTCCCTTCTCCACTGGGGAGACATTCCAAGGCTCACTCTCTTCTACGTATAAACATTAAAGAACAACTATGGGCCAATCTTACTTATTTAAAGTTGCTAAAACCTTAAACAAATTACTAGCAAGCTGAACTCAGCAATATATAAATAGGATAAATAATTCATCATTACCAAGTTGGGTTTTGTTAGGAATGCAAGGTATGCTTTACATCAGAAAACTAATTAATTTAATTTGCCATTAAATTTATCTTATTAATTTAAATGGCCAGTCTAACAGACTAAAAAAGAAAATTATATAATCATCTTAATAGGTACCAGAAGGCATTAATAAAAGTTGACACCTACTTGTGATAAAAATTCTCAGAATACTAGGAATAGAAGGAAGTATTCTTAATTCGCTAAAGGGTATCTTCAACATGAGCAAACATCACATGTAATGGTGAAACATGGGACACTTTCTTTTAGAGATTAGAAACAAGACAAGGATAGCGCTAACACCATTCTATAAGACAATGTATTGGAGATATTAGCCAAAACAGTAGGGTAAGAAATTGAATCAGAAAGCAAAATGATTAGAAAGAGAGAAACATCACTGTTGCACATGACACAAATGTGGATGTTGAAACCCTAAATAATCTGCAGAGAGATGATTTATTAAAATGAATAAGAGTTTTTGTTAGGTTGTCAGATATAAAATTAGAAAATGCAAAAAACCAATGGTAATTCTATATGCCAGCAATAAATGGAAAATGATATTAAAGAAAAGACATCATTTACAATAGTAAAAATAAACCAAGTAACTAAGAATAAATCCAACAAGAGATATACAAGACTTCTCTATAATCAATTTCTGCACCTTACTGAAAATGTTAAAATCAGCCCAAGTAAATACAGAAATGCACCATGTTCCTAACCTGCATGACTTGATATTGCAAAGATAGCAGACTTCCTCACATTGATCTGTATGTTCAATGCAGTCGCAATAAAAATCCCAACAGATGTGCATGTGTGTGGGTATAACCTGACAAGCCAATTCTAAATTTTACATGAAAATGCAAAGCCCAAAATAAACAAGACTGTCTTGAGAAAAACCAGGTAAAAGGACTTGCATCAGTGATATCAAGATTTCTTATAAGACCACAGTAACCCATCAGTACTGACTCAGGGATGGATAAGTAGGAGAGAGCCCAGGAACAGCCCAGAGGAATGCAGGCCTTGACTTTGACAATGGGGCCGCTGCCAGGCAGCGGGGAGGGGTGGCCTTTCCAACAGTGGTACTGGTGCCACTTACTGTCCTTCATATGGGAACCCATGTCACTTTGACCTTGTACCATATGAGAAGATCAGATTCAGGTGAATTAGAGACCTGAATGTGAAGGACAAAATGAAACAGGTACAGAACTACTGGACAATAATATGGATAATTTACTACAGTAAAATTAATAACTTCCATTCACCCACATATGCCATTAAACAGAATGATACAAGGCACAGAATGAGAAAAGATATTCATCACACTTATGGTCTGGTTTTATAATGAACTGCCACAAATCAACAAGTAAAAATTTAACTCCATAGAAAAGAGGAAAAACACTTGAACAGTCACTTGATTCACAAAAGAGGAAATTCAATGGAAAATGAACATACAAGACTTGCTCAGCCTCATTAATAAAAAAGAAAATGAAACCACTTTGGCATCCCACGATGGAGCTGTCACATTTGAAGTGTCTACCAGGGTGTGGTGCCACGGGCGCACCCATGCACTGCCACATCTAAAGGAGCCGAAGACCAGCACCTCCCATAGTCCAGAATCCCACTCCTGAGTATGGACTCTATACAAATATGTACTTGTGTGCACTGAGACATGCCATCATGAATTCTCATGAACAGCATTGTTAAGAGTAGTCTGAAATTAGGAACAGCCTCATCTCGAAAAATTAAAAGTAGAACTGTAAGCCGGGTTCGATGGCTCAGCCTGTAATCCCGCACCTTTGGGAGGCTGGGGTGAGTGGATTGCCTGAGCCTGAGGGTTCGAGACCCGCCTTGGCAGGCGAGACCTCATCTCTACAATAAATCAAAAAATCAGCTGGGCGTGGTAGCGCATGCCTGTAATTCCGGCTACTTGGAAGGCTGAGGTGGAAGGATTGCTGGAGCCCAGCAGGTCGAGGCTGTGGTGACCGGGAGTGGCCACCGCACTCCAGTCTGGGCGACAGAGTGAGACTCCAACTCAAAAAAAAAAAAAAAAGTAGAACTAACATATTACCCAGCTATCCCACTTCTGGGTATATAGCCAGTGGAAGTGAGATCAGTATATCATGGATTATCTGCACTCTCATATTTGTCAAAGCATTATTAATCATAACCAAGATACAGAATGAACCCAAGTGTCTGCTGACAGATGAGTGGATAAACAAAGTGCATACACACACACACACACACACACACACACACACACACACACACATACACACACACACACACACACACACACACACAAAATGGAATACAGTTCAGCCATAACAAAGAAGGAGATTTTGCCATTTGCAACAACATGGCTTAGCCTGGAGGACTATGCTACATCAAGTAAGTCAGACACAGAAAGGCAAATACTGTATGATCTCACTTATATGAATCTAAAAATCTTGAATTTATAGAAGCAGAGAGTAGAAGGGTTGTTGCCAGGGACTATGGGTGGGGCCAAAAGGCACAAACTTTTAGTTTGACAAGATGAATAAGTTCTGGGGATCTGATATACAGGTAACTATAGTTAATAGTGCAGTATTGTTTACTTGAAATTCACTAAGAGAGTGGATCTGAAGTGTCTCCGCCCCCTCCCACAAATGGTAACTATGTGAGCTGGTCTGTGTGTTAATTAATTTAACTGTGGTAATCATTTTACAATGTATAGGTCTATAAAATCATCACGTTGTATATCTTGAACATACACAACTTTGCTTGTCAATTATACCTCAGTAATGCTGGAAAAAATTTAGTTAAAACACGCACGGTGACTCATGACTATAATCTCAGCACTTTGGGAGGCCGAGGAGGGAGGAGGGAGCCCAGGAGTTCGAGACCAGCCTGGGCAACACAGCAAGACCTCGTCTCTACAAAAAAATTAAAAAATTATCAGGGCATGGTGGTACACACCTGTAGTCTCAGCTATTTAGGAGGCTGAGATGGAAGAAGAACCTGAACCCAGGAGGTTGAGGCTGTGGTGAGTTGTGATTGTGCCACTACACTCCAGCCTGGGTGACAGAGTGAGACCCTGACTCAAAACAAAACAAAACAAAACAAAACAAAACAAAAACAGCTCACGGTGTCTACCACTGTAAAACAAACAACGTGTGGTCTATGCATACAATTATATAGCAATGATAATGAGCAAATGACACCATCAGAAACATGGATGAACCACTCCAAAAACAATCTGGAGGGAAAAAAAAAAGGAAAAGGCAAGAGGTGCTTTCACTTAGATGAGATGGAGACAGGAGAGCAGTCCGGTCAGGGATGCCTGGTTGGAAAGCAGGCCACTACAGCACAGGCTGCCTGGAAGGGGTGGCACAGCACATGGTGGGGTGGTGGTAGTTAGGCTACGGCTCGCCTGTGGCCCTACCAGGGTTTGCATTATGTTTGCTCTTTTCCTACACGTTTGTGTTTCGTGCCCTTTTCTGCATGTGTTTTGGAAGAGTTACGGGTGAGAAGTTACCACAGATGGAAAGGGGCCTCTCGAAGGGAGAGGAGCAGCATCAGGGGCAGGAGGCCACTGCAGTGGGGGCCCTGGCCTGGACCACTTGCCTGGTGGGACCTCCCTGCACTGCCCCTCCACGTACCTCCCACCATGCTCTTCCTTAGCTGGCCCGCTTCCTGCTCCCCCCTGTGGCTCCCCAAGAGACTTCCCTGAGTTTTCCTTCCTGCCTTTGAAGTAGGAGCCCAGCCCTCAGGTGTGTGGTGTGTGCAGAGGCCTTGGGCCTGCCTGCTGCCCGCCCTGGCCCAGTTCTCCTCTCTGCCTCCACCTCATTCCCCCGGTAGCAGGGAGGGATTGGGCCTGGAGACCAGGGGTCCAGGAAGGAGTTAGAACAAGTCTGCCCTGTTACCCTGCCAGGACAGGGCAGTGCCAGGACCACAGTGGCGTAGGCAGTGGGGCCCAGGCATCGAGCAGCTGGCAGCTGACAGGCACCCTCACCTGGGCAGGGGCTTCCTGGACTTCCTTCTCGAGATGAGGACATCTGAACATCCGCTAGGGGCTGGAGGTAGTGAATGAGGCCCAGGCCCAATGGGTGGGGAGGTGGGATGGGGGCAGGGAGTGATACAGACAGTCTCTCTCTATCCAGCACTGGGGGCTGGGGTCCTGGGGCAGTAGATGGGCAGGCCCTCTGGGGTGAAGGGGATGGTCCACCTCTGAGCAGCCTCACACCAGCCCTGGAGTGCAGTTCCAGCTGGGCCTCAGGGAACCACACGACTGGCGGTAGAGAGGGGACAAGACCAGCTGTTGTCACCCAAGGGAGTGTTCCCAGAGGGAGGGGAGGGAGCTATGGCCAGAGACAGCCAGGTGACTTCAGGGCTGGGAATATGCTGCTTCCCGAAATGTGACAATTTTATTATTTTTCTACCTGCAACAGCACCTTGTAAAACATTCAATACAGACATGGAAAACAAGGAGAAGGATTAGATTCTGTCTCCTGCTGCATGCCGCCATTACCAGCTGGGTGCAGACACCAGGCATTCCTAGAGGTTTAATCCTCAGTCCTGACGTACAGGAGCAGGGCCCAGCATGCTGCTCAGATGTCTGAGGTTAGGTTTGCTGGGGTTTGGGGCCTGAACCAGCTGGCTTTGAGGGCCTGAGACCAGCCTGGTGCCATCAGGACACTTGCAGAAATGCAACTGTTCCTTGAGCAGGGAGACCCCAGGAAATCTGCCACCCCCAGGCAGGGAGGGAGGACTGCACACTTGTTATAGGCCTGCAGGGCAGAGATGCTGCAGTGGGCCCTGGCTGCATCCCCCTGGTCTCCTAGTACCCCCGCCCCGCCAGCCCTTCCCTGCAGGTCTTGGATCCCACCATCCAGGGTCTCCCCATGGCCACCTTCCCATCTTCTTTGGGGCTTGTGGCTCTGCCTATAGCTCAGAGCCTGTGCCCTGAGTCCATTCTGGCTTTGTTTTCCTCCTGACCAAGCATCTGCTGCTGAGAAAAACAAGGCTGCCACCTGGATATGACAGTCCCAGGCGGGTGACAAAGTTCCCCAGAGGGGCTCACAGGCAGGCTGCTTGGCAAAGCCTGTGTAGTGAACACAGCTGAGCATGGTGGTATGTGCCCACATGAGCACATGAGCACTCCATGTTCTACCCACACCTCCTATACCAGAATGTGGTCAAGGCCAGCCAGCCTCAGAAGGTGTGCCCCGTCCCCTCTGAGCAGACTGGGAGTCTTGGGTGGGGAGTGGCTGGTCAGCTGCCTGGGAAGCTCCCCTGGGGAAGCCCCAGGCCACATGGAAACAAAGCTGTGTGATTTGTGAACCCCAGGCTCAGGAGACCACCCTCCCTCTGGGGCGGAGGGACTGGTCAGGAGGCATGTCTGGGCCCCCTGCCCAGTGAGCACCCGTGCCCTTCCTGCAGGACAGGGCTGGCCCTCCCTGGTTTGGGAGGAAGCATAGAGAGGCCGCTCTGGTGGCATTTCCGACTTGGATGAAACCAGAAAAGAGCGGAAACGTCCTGGGGAGCCTCTTGGAGGCAACTTTCAGCTGAAAGCGCTTAACGTGAGTCTGCCTGGTTCCTGAGCCAGGAGCCCGAGGTAAGGGGCTGCTCTGAGCAGGGCAGGGTGGGTCTGGAGGAAAGCCAGGGACCCCGCAAGGCCTCGGAGGGCCCCAGGAGCCGAGAAGCGGCACCCTGGCTCCACAAACATCGGATCAAAAAGGGTGGAGTCTCAGTTCCCTGTTCTGACTTCTCTGCCAAAAATAAAACAATAAAGCCCCTGAGGCATTTTATAAGCTTGTTTTGAAAAATGTAGGCATGTCTTTTATTTCCTGGCAGCTTTCTGGGTAATTAGGATTCCTCCCACAGGCACAGTGGGGGCTGGTGTCCTGGGGCAGTGGGTGGGTAGGGCCTCTGGGGTGAAGGGGACAGTCCCGCACGGAGCAGCCTCCCACCAGCCCTGGAAGGAGGGGAGGATGGCCCTGGCTAAGCACCTGAATGCAGTTCCAGCTGGGCCTCAGGGAACCGCACAACTGGCTGCGGAGGGGACGAGACCAGCTATTATCACCCAAGGGAGTGTTCCCCCATGGGAGGGCAGGGGGCTACAGCCAGGGACAGCCAGGGTGACTTCCTGGAAGAAGGAGGCCTCTGAGCTGCACTCAGTTTCCAGATGGAGGAGGAGGGATTCCTTGGAGGGCGATGTGTTCACCCCCCAGGCTGTAGCCTCTCTCCGCTGCCTGAGATCCCAGGCCTCCCTGTGGCATCCCTCTCTCCTCTGGGGCCACCTCTGGGGTGTTGAAGCACCTGCTGTTACTCCACCTCATGTTCTGTTCCTCTTGTTGCCTCACAGCCTCTCCCTCTCCACCAGTCCCTCCTCCTCTGCAGCTCCTACCTCCCCTCCTGCAGAACCTCCTTTCTGTCCATCTTGGCCAGGTGACCTCAGTCCCTATGGTCAGTAGGGCCAGAGCCCACCCCCCCAGAGGTCCCTGGACACCCCTGTCCTATAGGCAGTGGCCCCACATTGCTTGGGTGTCCACACCCTCCCTTCAGCCTAGGTTGCTCCCTTCTGGCCTCTCTTGAGATCTTGCTGCCCTCAGTCTGTCCACACCTTAGATATGGGGTCTCCTCCTAGCCTCCCTGCATCTCTGCTGTTGCCATCGGCCTGCTGTCACCTGCAGCTACCAGTCAGAGATGAAATCTCAAGATGTAAGTCTGGTATGTCTCTCGCTCTCCACACACCCGAGACCCTCATCCTGCTAGTCTTACTCATGGAGACAGTGGTCACTCCTCTGGGACCCCCACCCCATCCCCACACCCTGTCCCAGGTGAGCCTCCCCTCCAAGGCTGCCTGTGCCTGCTCCACTTCCCCACCTGCACCTGCTGTCCAGAGCAGACAGCAGAAAGTGTCGGCTGAAGGATGAGTGCAAGGGCCAAAGAGGCTGCATCTGACTCTACACAAACCCCTCGACAGGCTTAGAAGATAGTGTGGTCCTGGACTACTCTACTGTGTGGAGGTTTTGGGGTGTGGAGGTCTGTGCCTGGACGCTGTCCCATTCCCATCTCATACAGAGCCCAGAGGTGACTTCTGTGTCATAGGCGCTAGGGAGCAGGGCAGTGGCTGCACATGGTAAGTGTTTAATAACAGAGACTCCCTGGCTAAATGAATGATTCGCTCTTTTGTAAAAGACCAGTTTATGGCTGTTGATGCTCCAAGTCTGGGCTCTCTTTAGAGGAGGAATGGGCTAAAGCCAGGTTGGGGCTGGCATTTGCCTGCAGACATGTGGCAGCCTCTTCTGTCCTGGGATCTGCCCTCTGCCTCCAATCCTATCACCCATCTGGACAGAAAGCCTGGGGTGGGGAGCAGGGAGCACAGCAGAAGAAGCCCTCATGTCTTGCGGAGGCAGCATGTCCCGGCCACAGGAGGCAGGAGAAAACTAGAGCCTGCAGAGTAGGTTAGGGGTGCCCAGGGTCACCTATGAGCAGGACAGTAGGGAAGCCTGCTCTGGGGATGCACACAGCCCTGGGCAGCTGTCAGAGCTAGGGAGTGTCTGCCTTTAGGTCAGCTAGGGTGGCTGCCTTCATCCAGGAGAGGGTAAGAATACAAATGTTCTGGGCAGTGGCGGCGGGGGCGGGGAGGCAGTAGGGAAACACCCCTGAAAAGCTCACTGTCTTGGACCCAGAGAGCCCACCTGGAGAATTTACTGCAAGGAAAGGAGAGAAAGTTGCCATATTTACTAAGGAATAATGTTTTTAGTGCATAGATATAAATACTTCAATGTCAAAATTAGTGGGAGAAATTAATCATGTTCTGGACTGCACAAAGGTTTATAGAGGACAGATACACATCATTAATTCAGGGAAACACTGAAACCACCCACATAGTCAACAGTTAGCAATTAGTTAAACCAATTATAGTGTAGCCATAGAATGACAAATTATATTGTCATTAAAAAGCAAGCTTTCACAGCAAATTTAAGGCACGAGTAAACACTCATGGTGCAGCACTGAAGGAAATATGCAAAATAGAAAACTGTATGACATGGCAACTCCAAGTTTGTTTTGTAAAACTCCAAATATGCTCAAAAATAGATAAGACAGGAATTCACCAAAATGTTAAAAGTGATTATTTTTAGATGATAGAATTATGGATGTATCATCCCAATGATCAGAAGATGAACAGTCAATATTTACTGAGCAGCTTCTAGCAGCTAGCCCTCTTCTGGAAGTTTGGACAGTACAGTGAACGAAACAGACAAACACGATTTTAATACCAAAAATAGTATACATTGCTGTCCTTGTGTTTCTACTCCCTCTCAGAGGAAGGGCTCAATCAAAGTGGAATGAATTAATGAATGAGTAAGTCAATGGTGGATAAATGTGCAAGTTTCCATGGTAAGTCATCTGGGAGGACATAGTTTGGCAAGCTGGTTACTTCTTTGCCAGGAAGTTTTAGCTTCACATTATCACCTAGTGCGAAGGAGCAGGGATACCTGAGTCTGTCCCAGCTGGCCAGGGTGCTCTGGGACAGTGCAGACAGTGGAGTGTTCCCACCAGGGGACATTCATCAGGGCCTTTCATTCCAGTAATTTTATGTTTCAATATAATACCAAATGTACAGAAAAATTGCAAAAATACTTCAAGAAACTCTCTTACAGTCTTTATCCACATTTACCAATTGCTAGCATTTTTGCCCCATTTGCTTTATCATTCTCTTTCTCTTGTTACAGTTTTTTTCCTGCACCGTATGAGAATAAGTTACAGACATGATGACCCTTTGCCCTCTAAACATTTTAGTGTGCATTTCCCATGAACAAGGTCATGGTCTCACTTAAGTATATACAATCACCCAAATCAAGAAAGTTAACATTGATATAACAATGCTATTAATACTGTTTTCTTCCATTTGTATGTTTATTTACTGATATCAGTGTGAACCCGTGGATTCCTCCCTTACTTAATGGATTAAAATCTGTCACTACCATTCTTTCTTTCTTTCTTTCTTTTTTTGAGTTGGAGTCTCATTCTGTTGCCCAGGCTAGAGCGCAGTGGCATGCTCATGGCCACCACAGCCTCAACCTGCTAGGCTCAGGTGATCCTTCCACCTCAGCCTTCCAAGTAGCTGGAACCACAGGCATGTGCCACCACACCCGACTAATTTTTGATTTATTGTAGAGATGAGGTCTCATCATGTTGTCCAGACTGGTCTCAAACCCACGGACTCAGGCAATCCTCTCACCTCCACCTCCCAAAGTGCTGGGATTACAGGTGTGAGCCACCACACCAGGGTCCATTATTTCTTTTAGTGCTCAAATTGTCCCAGACATGGCCAGTGGGAGCTCCTTCCTCTTGACTTATCTCTACCTTCTCTGGACTCTTCCATACTCTATGGCACAGCATGTTCCAGAGTCTTTCGTGTCTCTCCTGCCACAACACTAGAAACACCAAGGAGCACAGATTCTTTTTAGTAGAGGTAGGTCTGAGCTCTAGAAGTGCTCTTTGCTATTGGGGCATCATTGCTTTCGTTTCTCTCAGTGGGTGGAGCTAGGAAATATGTGTGTGTACATACATACACACCTATGTCTCTAATCACCTATCATAATACATGTCCACATACATAAATATACATAGATATGTACTGGTGAGTTTACACTCATCTGTCCAGTTCTAATCCCACAGAGGCACATGTTTCATTTTCTGCTTCCTCCTTTCCATGCTGCAGTTTTCTTTTCTTTCTTTTTTTTTTTTTTTTGAGTTGGAGTCTCACTCTGTCACTCAGACTGGAGTGCAGCAGCACACTCCTGGCCACCGCAGCCTCGACCTGCTGGGCTCTGGCAATCCTTCTGCCTCAGTCTTCCAAGTAGCCGGAACTACAGGCGCATGCTATCATGCCCAGATAATTTTTGATTTATTGTAGAGACTAGGTCTCGCTAAGTTGCCTGGGTGGGTCTCGAACCTGCAACAATCTACTCTCTTTGGTCTCCCAAAGTGCTGGGATTACAGTCTGAGCCACTGAGCCCGGCCAACTTTATTTTCAATATGCTTACTTATTTGTTCAATAGGTTCCAAGCTGCTACCCTATACTGCTGTGAAAAATAAAGCTACGCCTCAAGCTTAATATCTGTTTGCCATTCTTTTTAGTTTAGTTTCCAGATATATAGTCAAAGTATTAAAATTACATTCTTAAACTAGTAGACAGTAATTTTAAAGCAGCAATTATAATGATTAAAAATATGCACAGGATATAGAAGAAGACAGCAACATAATATGAAGAGAAATGAAAAATGCAGAAAAGATCCAAATAGAACATATGTGAAACAGCTGAAATGAAAATACACAGAATGGGATTAATCGATTAGACACTGCAGAAAAGAAAAATCAGTGACTTTGAGGACATAGCAAAAGAAATACCAAAAATGAAGAGAGAGAAAAAGACATAACAAAAAAATGGCAAAGCCTCGATGAACTCTGGGACAATAGAAAGCAGTTTAGTGTACATAGTGTTTGCGTCTTCACATGAGAGGGGAGAAAGAACAGAAAAAAAATCTGAAGATACCTGAGAGTTTTTCAAATTTCATGAAAACTATATATACACGAATCATGAGTCTTTGAAACTCAAGCAGAGGAAATATGTTTTAAAACCTAAACCAATACATCTAATAATCAAATTGCTGAAAAGCAATGATAAAAAGAAAATCTTAAAAGCAATCTGAGAAAAAAGACACATAAATAGAGGAATGAAGGAATGACAGTATAAAATAAATAGTATATAATAAATAACAATAAATATAAATATAAATAATAATATAATAATATTAATAAATAATAATAAATAGTATATAATAAATAGAGGAATGACAGTAGACTTCTCATTAGAAATGATGCCACCCAGAAAACAACAGAGCAGCATCTTTAAAAAACTAAAAATCAAACAAACAAAAAGCCCCAAAAGTCAACCTAAGATTCTACATCTACCCAACAAAAATATCTTCTAAAAAAACACAGGTAAATAAATAAAATTTCAGATTACAAACACAGAAAAATTATGCCCAGCAAATCTATACTAGCAGAAATAAAGGAAATCTTTCAAGGAGAAAGAAAATGATATAAAATGAAAATCTGGATCTAAACAAAGAAATGAAGAAGACTGGAAATAGTAAATATGTGGGTAAATAGAAAAGATTTTCTGATTTTTAATCTCTTTAAATGATAATTGACTGTTTAAAGCAAAAAATATTAACAGTGTATTATTGGGTTTATAACACATATGACAATAATAGTGTGAAGGCCAGAAGGAGAAAATAGATGTATACTGTTGTAAGGTTAGTATTTGAAGGTAGTCTATGTGAAGTTACAAAGTGCTTTAAGCCTAGAATAATCACCAAAAACAAAACAAAGAGGTATAGCTAATAAGCCAGTAGTGGAGATAATATGAAATTATTTTTTTAAATCCCAAAGAAAAAATATAGAGAACAGATGTAACAACTAAAAAGATGCTAGGTTAAAACCCAACCGTATTGATAATTACACTAAATGTAAATGGTCTAAATACTTTAATTAAAAATAAGAGATTTGTGAGACTGGATCAAAGCTACACTTTTTTTGATTTACCAGAAAGAGAATCAAGGCCACAGCCATTAAGGTGTGTGATAGTTTTGCTGAAGATTTCACAGGAAGCCAGAACAAGAAGCCAAAACAAGTGCCCAGGATGTAGTTTTATCACTGTTGCCACCCCACTCCCTACATATACCCCCTTTCTCCATGACTTCCCTTGGGAGAGTTAGTAGAGGATCTGTTTCTCTTGTGTCTGTGCCCCAGGCAGAGGCCAGTCTCACCCTCAGGCCCATCCCCATTCCAGGATCTCCCCAGAGATCAAAGTCACTGATTTTTCTTTTCTGCAGTGTCTAACCGATGAATCCCATTCTGTGTTTTTTCATCTCAGCTATTTCACATATGTTCTATTTGGATCTCTCCTTCCTCACCCAGGACAGCCTGCCCCTGTCCAGCCCTCTGACTCCTTCCCACCTCTACTCCAGTCCACTTAGCTAAGAAAGGGCTCACCAGAAACCAGAGACCTTAGAAGGCAGAGGGAAGTATAAACAACAACAAATGTTTTTTGTCACCTTTACAAAGTGCTGCTCCTGTGTGCAACCTTATGGCCTCTTGAGCCCATCTTTCATCACACACAGAAGTATCACAGACATCTTTTTATATCAGTATCACACAATAACCTATCTTTCCTGTGAACTACTTTAAGAAGGCCCACTTGCAAGGGTGGACTGTGCAGACAGAGACTCTCCATATGGGGCCCAGCATGCAGCCAGGACCCCTACCACACTACCATACTCCAATAGCCATGCCTGTGCCATGGCTCAGCCCAGTCCTGGGAGGCAGCAGGCCACAGATTGAGGTTGAAGTGTGCAGGTTCTGCAGCTCTGTGTGGAGAGCTGACCCCAGCCTGAGACCCACCCCATCAGGGGAGGTGGGACCTCTTTTGGTTTAGGAAACACAGGATGCAGAGTGTGCTGGTAGCCACCAATGTGAACCTATCATGTGGATGTGGTATGCGAAGACAAGCTGCCTGTGGCTTACACATTTTGCTGCATGTGTCCTTCAGCCTCAACAGGGGTGGCAGAAAGAGTCCTGCACCTGCACCTGGGCACCACTACTGCCGTAATCCCAGGCCAATCAGGTTGTCATCTGAGGCTTACTCTGAGCCGACCACCAGAATGGTGGCATGAGGCTGGATGTGCTTCCTGCCCTTGCAGGTGCGCATCCCAAACAAGAAAACAAATGAGCAACCAAGGCAAGGTCAGAACAGACAAGCTTCAGCAAGCATTGAGGGCAGGGCTGAGGGAGTGTCTTGGAGGGGGCAGGTATGTGCACGAAGGGTTTCCGGCAAGGACAGACAGGATCCCACTAGCATTTTGTAGGGCTCCCTTGGCCACTCCACACAGAGGAGGGTGGGCTGGAGGGGCAGGCCAGGAGCTGGAGGCCCAGGTGTCCAGGGAGTGGGGATGAGTCTGCACCCAGGAGGTGACTGCTAGGAAGTGGTCTGTATTGGGATGTAGTTCAAATGCAGAGCTGCCAATGACCGGGAGAAGGCACTGAGGAGGCTCCCAGGGGCTCAGTCACAGAGACTGGTGAGGGCCAGGGAAGAAGCAGAGTTTCTGTTTGGGTCACACTGAGTTTTGGGTAGCACATTAAGGAGGTAGCTGGACACAGGATCTGAGGGCCCCTGAATCTGCATTCTGAGCCTTAGTTTCCTCATCTTCACAGAGGATGACTGTCATGGATTGCCTGGGAGGTCATGATTGTCCTGGGCTCGTACTCTCCACCTGGAGTTGCCAGGCTCTCTCACTCTAGCATCCTCCTCATCCTCCTCCCACTTCCTCAGGAGCCCCTTCCTTCTGCTCTCCTTCCCCCCTCCCCCGCAGCAGGAAAAGGAAGCTTCATGGAGGAGCAGGCCCACCTTGGTCAAGACCACAGCAGCGGGCAGTGCCCTGGAGCCTTGGGGGACAGGGCAGCAGAAGAGCAGCCCAGGACCCTCCTCCCAGCCAAGTGCTCCTGCATTTGCTTGGGTGTTTCATGAGTTCAGAAAAGATCAGAGTGGGCAGGGATTCTTCCCATGAGTCTGCTGCCAGATCTTTTGCTTGCTGGTCCTGGTCTCACTGACACTGTCCCTATGGGTCAGGGTAAGTTTTTCAGGTGACCTGTATCTGGTGGCCAGACAAGTTGACAGTGACAGTGAGACACATGTTGCAGACATAATCAGATGGGAAGCTGTACTGTACAGATGGGGAAACTGAGGCTCATGGAGGAAATGACCAGGCAAAGGTCACAGGTTTCATGCTAAGCTATGGCACCAGAGCAGCCACCCTGGGCTTAGTGTTCTGGGAGGGGTGGGGCTGGGACTGTACCCTCAAGGATGGGAATGTCAGCACAGAGTTGGGATGAGCCAGCAGACTTGGGGTGTGGTGCCAAGCCCTGCCTCAGGGTGCATGAGAGAGTGGAGGGGCTGGCCAGCATGAGTTCAAGGTCAAGCTGATTGCCAACATTTCTCTTTCTTGCCTGTAGGCTCTGCAGGACACCACCCACCCCTCACTCTCAAATTCTTCCCATCTCCCATCCGGAGCTCATTCAGGGATGCCAAACAAACCAAAAGCTTCCAGCTTGGCCCTCAAGACCACACCCTGGGTGGGTGCTGCGCCTGGGGACTTCCACTTCCAGAGGATAAACAGGAACTCCCTCTTATTCCTTGTGTCTGTCTGTAGGAGGCCACTCCACCTGCACAGGTCCCACAGGTTACTGCATGCTCCATTTTTACCCAGAAACTGTCAGTAAGTTCCCACTCAGCAGGGTGGCTGTGGCACTCCACACGCCTGGCAGCGTTCTCTTTAGGTGTAGAAACTTATCAAGAAAACGCACTGTCAACACTTTTCCACATACAGCTACCATGACAAGAAAAAAGAAAAATTATGGGTCCCTTCAAGAAAGGGGTTACCCTATGCGTGGCAGAACTGAGTCTTGCTAGAGCTGTAATCTATGTGCTGTTTCTGATGAAGACTGAAGAATCACCGATCTCACACAAGGGCACCTCAAATTTCGATTTGTGACTTGTAGGCCATGTCCAAGGGATGCACGTTCATTCATTCACACATCGAGCCCATGTCTTGGCCAAGCAATGGGCTGGGGGCAGAGAGGAGCAAAGACCTCAGCAGAGGCCTCAGCTGGCCCCTGGGGGGGGGAGGTCCTGGTTGGGCCTGACACAGGCACCTAGGCCCAGAGCCAACTGACACCATGGCCCTACTGATTGTGTGGAGATGGATGAGGGTTAGCCCTAGGCATCGGAGAAGTGTCCACTTGGCCTGGGTGGGCATGGGAGGCACCCAATCAGGCCCACTTGCTTCAGTATAAATGCCTTCCTTCTTTCCATTTGGCTTTCATTCTAACCTTCCTTTCCCCTCCTTGACCATAGAGCCCTCATAGTTATTTCAGGCGGGGTGTCCTGGGCATCGCTCTCTCAAGAATTCCATTTTCACTCCTACTGAGCAAACAGAGAGGTGAAGTGCGCTGCATGCACTATGTCCACATCAGCAAGTGTTTTTCAAATAATCTCTTTGTTTCAGGAAAAAAGCTCTTATGGAGATATATGTTTTGTTAGCAGGCAGAAGGTTGGTTTCTGATGAAACCATTTGTTTTCCTAGCAGATCTTTCCACTTTAGAAGTGTTTCTCCCAGTTGTTTTGGCAAGGGTAGATGTTTTTAGTGAGGCTGTTAAGAGGGTCAATCGTTTTAATAATATTTTCACCTGTGACTGAGTGGGAAAGTGGAGCCTGGCCCAGATGCCTAAGGAACATTTTGACAAAGAGGTCTGTTAGGATGGTGCCAATATGAGTTCTCCCATCCCAAAGACACACATGCTTCCTCCAGTTCAGGCAGACCCTGAACACAAGTTCTGCCCTACCCACTGGTATTTCTGGAAGTCATTCCTGCCCCTCTATCCTCTGTCCAAATCCTGGCCCAGAAGGACTTTCAGAAGAGTGGTATCTACAGAGCATGGCTGCCCCCTCCCACCAGTGCTGCCACCAAGGTGGGGAGGCCTTCTTGAGTGGGTGTAGGGAAATGCAGCTGCTAGGCAGTGGAGCAGATAGCAGGGACAGAGTGAATGATGCTGGCTGCTGTGGAGGTGGGAGGGGTAATGGAGGTTGTGTGGTGGTAAAGGCCACATGCATAGTAGCTGGTAGAGGTGACAACAGTGCACAGGATGTGGATGGTGGGGGAGGGGGTGTGAAGATAGTGGGAATGGTAGTGAGAATGACGGTGATGGTGGGTTGCAGGAGGCAGTGCTGATGAAGTTGGTAGCACAGGTGGTGCTACTGGCTGCAGCATGAATGGTGGTAGATGGTGGGCTGATGTTGGAGGTGGGTGGATAGTAGGGTTGAGGCAGGAATGATGGTGGAGATAGTGGTGCTAGTTATGACACTCATGGTATAGCTGATAATGAAGGTGGTGGTGGTGATGGTGGTGAAGATGACTGTACAACTCGCTGGCC
The DNA here is from genome assembly GCF_000164805.1 of Carlito syrichta. NCBI lineage: Eukaryota > Metazoa > Chordata > Mammalia > Primates > Tarsiidae > Carlito > Carlito syrichta. The sequence continues at coordinate 104,478 of NW_007231628.1, read as the reverse complement.
CAGCAGTTTTCTAGACATGATTTGGGGTGATTCAGGGGACCACGGGCTACTGGTGCACATTGGCCCACTCATGGTGAATGCTCCAGGCAGTTATGAGGTGTGACATTTCATTTTCTGGGTGGCCTATAAGTGACTGGCCCACGGTCTCACTCTGGGAGCTGTGGGGACAGAACTGGCACTCATGCCTTATCCTTCAGTTCGATCTGTTCCTGCCTCCTGGAGTCCCTGGTCCCAGGGCTCTCAGAGGGAGTCCTTGGCCCCAGGACTTGCTCTGGGAATCTGTTTGGAGGGTCTGAGAGTCAGGAGAGAGGGAGAGGGAGAGAAAGACTCAGGGAGGGACAAGCCTGTTGAGTCCTCCCACACTACTCCTTGCCTCCAGCCTGCCTAGAGGGATCTACAGTGAAGCAGGTCCTGCCGCGAGTGCCTGGGCGGTGGGGTCACCTCCTAGGACTGGGTCTCACTGCTGTTAACTTGGCGGTGGGGCCGAAGTGGCCCAACGAGGAGTGGAGACCTTCACTGGCCAGGAGCCCTACTTGAGAAATTGAGGCCCCAAGGTGCAGGTGCCCGCTGCCGCACTGCTGGTGAAGAAACCGGGCAGGACCAGGGATCCCTACTCTGCTGCGGGGCAGCCAGGCAGATGCGCTTTGGCGCACAGTGCCAAAGTCTGGCAGGGGCACAGGCGCGCCAACTCGGTTCGCCATCGCCTAGGTGC
>NW_007231628.1:52753-103152 GCF_000164805.1 Carlito syrichta | reverse complement strand
GTGTGGGTGGGCGAGGCCGCGAACGGGAGTGACCGGCAGGGCAGGGCGGGTGTGTGGAAAGCAGCGGGGCGCCCACCCGGGGCCCGCTGGCTGCACCGTGGGTGAGCTCCGCGCCCCGCGCCCCGCGCCCGCTCGCCCGGCCGCGCTCTCGCCGCAGCTCAGCGAAGGAAGGCGCCGGGCAGGACCGCGATCGGGGCCGGCCCCGCCCCTGAGGTCGCGATTTAAATATCCAGCCCGGACGGCCACTCGGCCGGGGCGGGGCGGGGGCGGGGCCATGCAAATAAGGTGACTCTTAAAGCTCCAGGCCCCGCGGGAGGACGGGGGCGCACCGGGAGGCCCAGTCCGCGGTCTTTGCACACCTAGAGATCCCCCAGCCAGGGAACCCGGGAGGTGAGGGCTCTGCAGGGGTTGTTCCCCTTCTCCTTGGGTCCCTAACCACCATCCTGGGACTGGCCCAGAGGGGCTCCTGGACCCACAGAGCAGTTCTGGGACTGACCCATTTTTCAAAATGCTGGGCATAGGGGAGGGGAGTGGGAGAGGTGGGAGGAAGGAGGGCAGGCTTCCTGGGTGCTCTCTCAGGTCCCTGCTCAGTCAGGGACCCGGTCACGGTCCTGAGAGAATGTCGTGAGTCAGGGGCCACCCAGGCTGAGCACAGCCTGCATGGACCTTTCTCAAAGTGGCCAGAGGCCCATTCCATGAGGCCCACTTCCAGCCCTGAGCCTGGGGACACAGGGCTTCTGGCCACAGGAGTAGGCTGTCCTCAGTATCTACTCCTTCTCTGGCTTTATGTGAGGATGAACCCTGGGCCTGGGAAACTTCAAGGCATTAAAGTATTTCCACCCAGTATGGCCACATCTGGTGAAATTCTAGGGCAGGTTCAGGGACCCAAGGGAATATCACAGCAAGAAAATGCTCTGGTGGATCCCTGGGTAAAGCAGACCCCCTCCATGGGGGAAGACTGGTCGATTCAAGCCCTGTGGGCAAGTGGATAGGTGACACTGGGCTTGGCAGGAGGGGGCAGGGCCCTGAGTGCCCACAATTCTAATTCAGTGTCCCCATCCTGTGACCTTCTCAGCCCTTCTACCTGCCTCATGGCTGCTCAGCTGGAGCATTGCTCTGTGAGTGTCTGCCTTTCATCAGGAGACCCAATCTGGTCCACCTCTGTGACCCCCCAGCCTAGTGCAGGGCCTGACTCCTGGGGCCCAGTTGGCTCACCTTCCTCTCTGCTCTCAGATCTGGGGATGAGCGATATATAACCACAAGCCATGCCAGAGGCCCCCAAAGACAAGAGTGCACCTCTCAAAGACAAACAGAAAAGGTCAGGACAGTAACAGCAGCTACCACTGAGGTTCTGGGTGGTTTTATGTTTGCCTATGTGTCTGCGTTATCTAAAATGTCTCCAATGAGCAGGTGTTGTTTTGCAGTGAGAGTAAGATACATGGCTTTTTGGGGGGAGGGGGTGTCGGGGTCTCACTCTGTTGCCCGGGCTGGAGTGCAGTGACACGATCACAGCTCGCCACAGCCTTGACCTTCTCGGCTCAGGCAATTCTTTTGCCACAATCTCCAAAGTAGATGGAACACAGGTGCACACCACCACACCTGGCTAATTTTTTTTGTAGATAAAAGGTCTTGCTATGTTGCCCAAGCTAGTCTTTGACTCCTAGGCTCAAGCAATCCTCCTCCTCCCACCTCAGCCACCCAAAGTACTAGAATTACAGGTATGGGATACCACACCCGGCCTACATGTGTTTTTTAAGAAACAGTAGAGGAATTTTCCATGCATAACTCTGTGCATTACTGGTTTACATAGATCTGTGCTTGGCGTTTTCACTCTGATGTTCACAATTCTTTAGACTCAGTCTCAGGGCCAGGTGCAGAATTTGAGGAGGGGCACAGTGTCAGAACCAACTCTGCACTGGAATGGCCCTGAGAACGGGTACCTCTTTAAAATGTGCACCTGGTGCAACATCTGCCTGGCCTAGTCCCACCATGCTGACCCTGTTTGCAGAGGGTTAAACTGAGGCTGAGGGTGGTGAAAGGAAGGCTCTATCCCACAGTTAGCCCTTAAACCAGGCTCCTGGCTTTGAGATCCACAGGACAGCAGCACAACTATGGTTCCAAGAAATGAAGAATCAGAAAGGTCAGGGCCTCCCATCTTTGGAGGGAAAATCGGAGAAGACATGTAACTGTGGAATCCTGACCTGAAGCCAGCTCTCAGGGAGGACCTGGGAGGGGAGGCACGCCTCCACTCACTCCCACTCACATACACACATGCACACACACACACACACACACACACACACACACACTCATTCACATATGGGGACAGTGCTCACACATACACTGGCACATGCGCACACACACGGAGCCTCAGGAACTTGCTTTAACCCCTTCCTCATGCCCAGCTGTGGCTCATCTCCTTGGGGCAGTCTTGAGAACAGAGCTGTTGGGAGGCTCAGTCACTGTGGTTGGAGCCCAGGATGATGATTTTTATTTTGTCTTTTTTCTGTGAAAGCCTAGCAACTCTCTACCTACTTTGTGGCGGGCTTGGGTCATGGCTAGAAAGCCTTCCTGTCAGTTTCCTTGTGTGGAAGGGCAGGCGGCAGCGCCAACCCCTGGAGTATGACTCCAGCTAAAGAAGCGCCATCTTGGGGGCATGAAGTACTTGTCTTCCTGCCCACACAACACCAAAGGGTCCTGCCCTCCACCTACCTCCTGTCCTGCCCCCACTCCCCATCCTCTTCCCACTGCATACCCCTGCTCTGCCCTCAGAGCTCTGCCCAGGGCACTGCCTCAAAGCAGGCCTCCAGGCAGGCTCCCTAAACCACAGATGCCCTTCTCAGCACTATCAACCTTCTCCTAATCACTTGCCACAGGGGACTTAGTCAAGGCTCATTTCTGGGCTGGATTTGAGTCTACCTGGGGGCCTTTGGGGACAGAGCTGCCCCATGGCCCAGTGTACCCCGGGACACACAATGGGCTCAGTAGGTGCTTAGGGAGGAGGGCTGTTTCTCCAGGCAGCATGCAGTGGTGGCCTAGGCGGTGTCCTGCCTGGCTGCACAGTAGAATTCCCTGAGCAGCACTGTGAGATGCTCAAGCCCAGGCCGCATCCCAAAGAGGCTGAGCTCATGGGTCTGGGGTAGGGCTAGCAGCAGGTCAGACCCTCTGGTCTTGACCCTAGAGAGGCCATGCTTCCTTGAGTCCACGCCTTACTGGCTCTCCACAGTCTGCGCCCTGTGCAGATTTTCAGCCGGGCCTGGGAAAGCAGGGGTTAACATAAGGCCCCATTGCTGCTGGGCATTACATTTCACTATTAACACACACGCACACACACACAACTCCACAGGCAAAAAAGAGAAAAAAATGTTTTTTTCAGGTGCTAAAAATATTATCAGGAAATACTTTTCAGCAATGTGCTGTTTTAGGTTTCCCTCTGGACTCAAGGGCGCCTTTGTCTCTGCCACAGAAAATCCACATTTATCAAAACCAAAATTGTTTTATCAAGCAGGCTCATGTTCTGTGGCCAGGAAACTTGAGCCTCCCCAACAGGCCTGTGACATTTTAATTTAGGGCCTGAGTGTGTGTGCAATTTAGATGGGGGAGCCCCGGGAGCTGCCCTCAGGATGCCCCAGGACTTGGGGCTCCATGCAGCCAAGGTGGGAGTGCCCTCCCCCACCCGCCCCTGAGCCTGGTGGGCTGGTCCTGAGGGCTGGGGCAGGGGTTCTAGGGGAAGGACCTTGAGACCTGGGCTGCTAGTGGTTGGCTGGCTGCACACCACCTCCTAACTTTCTCTCCTTCCCTCCCAGAAGTGTCAGAGCACAATTCTCCCCCCCCCCAGAGCAGCTGATCCCACAATGTGGGTACAACCAGAAGCCCTGGCCCTAGGTGAACTTCACCTGCTCCAGGATGAGGCTGGGGAGGTAGTGGGATCTGAGGGGCAGGTAGGGTTTACTTCCTGTAGATGCACGACCCCCCCACCCCATCCATCTCACCTGGGCACTGCCTTGTAAGGCTGGTTAGGGTCTAGGTACAGCTGACCTACTGAAAGGGCTGTGCAGCCTGCCCTGAGCCACCTCCTCTTGGGTACATGAGCCCGCACACACTGGGCCTCTGCTGTTGACCTTAGGGAACTATCAGAGAGGGGCTCAGCCTTGACTTCCCAGGTGTTCACTGCTGCTTTATTCAAAGAAAGCAGAGAGGAGCTGGAAATACCATTACAGATGGACTCTGGCCACCCCCAGAGCCCCTGCCTCCTGCACATCTCCCCAGTGCCAGGTCAGAGCCTCATTCCCTGTGTGCTTCAGGGCAGCAGCAGGGACAGTCAGCAGGGAGGGCCTTTTAGGAGGCCCAGGTCCACCGTGTATCCAGAACTTCCACAGCAAAGCCATGCTTCTGAGGCTGCTCTAATGACACAGGAAAACGCTAATGGTACATGGTCAAGCAAAGGTTGTAAGAAAGTATTCCAAGTCACTTATATGCGAGGCCCTCAGCCATCCTAAGCCCATGAGTGCTGGGAAAAGGACAGACCAATTTCACCTCAGGTCTCTGCAGCTCATGGATTGCAGGCAGCGGTTGTTTTTCTTTATGTTTCTCTGCTGTTTTTTTCCAATCATTTGAAAATACGAATGTTTTAGAAGCCCAAATAAGCAGTGCACCTGGTGGCAGCTGGACTACTTCCTGCTCCAACTGTGGCCAACATGGGGACTGTGCCTGCCTCAAGCCTGGGGTGCTTTGAAGGGCTGGGTCTGGCTCCTTGGTTCCCCCCAACCCCACACCCTCCTTCCTGGCCTGTCTTTGGGTACCACTAACTGTGTTCTCAGTGTGGCCCTTCTCCAAGGCCTCCGGTGGAGCCTTCCCTCTACCTGCCCTCTCCCTGCCTGTCTTGCAGTACTGTCCTTAGATGCCTGGGAAGGTTGGCACACCCAGAACCCAAGCACTTCAGACCTGTCAGAGCTTCCTGGTGAGACACTGGATGGGATGCTTCAACACCCTGGCATATCCCACATTCCTCAGTGAGAGTCTCAAGGGTAGCAGGAATCCGTAGGGATTTTGTGTTCTGTCTCAGAGAGGAGCCGGGCCCCGCCTGCCTTCCAGCCTTGTGTGTGTGGGAGGGTCTCCTGGCATTCAGAAGTCACAGGTAGATCTGCTCCCTCTGCCCACTGGAGGGGGTGGGGAGAGGCAGGGTCAGTCTGTGGAGGACTCTGAGGCTACCTGAGGAGCCACACATGGGGGAGCAGGATGTCCTGATACAGGATCCATGAGGTGGCTCTGAGCATCTGTCCCCTCCAGGGACCAGGCCTGAAGGTTACCTCCAAGTTCTCATTGATATCCAGACTTCTCATTGATATCCAGGACCTAGAGAGAGACCCCAAGAATCACCCTCTCCTTGGAAACACCTCAGATTAGTGCTGCCTTCAACAGGCTGGCCTCAGGGGCTGATCCTCTCGAGTACCCTGGCCCCACGGAACTGTGGCCAAGACTGCTCTTCAAGTTGGGGATGGTGGCAGGGGGACAAACATGGCAGTCCCGGAGCTGTGGTGGTTACAGGCTGAATGTTGCCACTGCTGGCTGAGTGCCTCTGGCCCCAGCCTGGGTGATACCTCACCAGGACCTTCTGGGGCTAAGGTCACCTCACTTTATAGACAAGGAAACCAAGGCGTAAAGAGCCTGTGCAGGGTTGACAGGGGACAGAGCTGATTGGGGACAGAGCTGGGACTCCTATTCAAAGTCGATGCTGGGGCCTGCTGAACTTCATGGGCCAGGGCTTCCACATCAAGTGAGTGTGGGAGAAGCAGCTGCACCATCTCCTGAGTTCTAGGAGTAGGGCCAGGTGGGGGACTGGTCACTGCGGGCTGCCATGATCCTTTCCCCTCCAACTCTGGGGAGGGCACAAGGCAGGAATCCAGCCCCCTTCATGCTCCCTGCATGCCCCATGGGCCCCACCCCAACTCCCTCCTCCCTAGGTGTCACCTCAATGGAGGGCACTGGTAGACCCCAGCACCCTGGGCACGTCCTCTAGGGTACACGACTCTGTGCCCACTGTGGGGGTGGGGCGAGGCCAGTGTTGGGGAGCCTGGACTAAGGAGTCTCTAGGCCTATCCCTCCAGGAGGAGACCAACTGTGGCCTTGTCCTCAAGCGGGAGGGTCTTCCAGCCTCTTTCCATGCACGGCTCTTAGCCATTGTTAGATTCTAACAGAGGCCCACACATTCGCAACTGGAAATGTTTAATAAATACCAATTGATTTCCATTAGAAAAATCCTCTTTACCTAAATATATACCTGCATGTTAAGTAAGTAAAAGCAATATCTTCTATTCTATTTTAACTATTTGTTAAAATACAAAAACCTGAGACCCCAAGTACACTTCAAATGTCCCCCTTGAGCAGCCAGGGTAAGGGGTAAGAAGGATCTTGAAATTGCTGGTGAACAAATTGGTCAAATGATAGGTGACTTTTAAGGAATCATCTCGGATCTCTCACAAGTGAAGCGCATTCCTTGTTCATCCCAGCATCTGTGCTAGGTGCCTCCCCCGTGTGGGGACTTCAGTGCCGATGGGCGCTGCAGGGATGTGAAGAGGGAGGCATGGGAACAGCAGCTGAGGGGAACACATGGGGGGATTTCCCCATATGGGGGCTGGAGGGGCTGACTCCCAGTTCCCTGTTCCCCACCGGGAACCTGTAGATTCTGGTTCCTTCCTCCCTGCTCCCGTCATGGCCCAGGTCTTCTTGCCGGGGTGGGGTGTGGAGGGTCCTCCACAAGGAGGCTGCAGGTAGAGGATGAGAGGAAATGAAAGGACATGTCTACTAACTGTCAGGCCCTGAATGCCACATGCTGCCTGTCAGGAGTAACCATTGCTGATGGGTCACTGTGCTCTCCCCTCAGAGCCCGAGCTGACTTTCAGAATCCGTCTCAACACAGCTACCAACAACTAGGCAGAGCTGATAGAATAAGCCTATTTGCCCATCTCTCATTAGCTGTTGGTTTTGCACAATTTACAATGTGTGATAACTCCATTAGAAAATCAACCAGAAAACAAGGTCTGCCAGGAAAGCCTATTGTAAGTCCTGAAGTGATCTTGAAATAGACAGGTAGGCACTGTCACACACCTTACAGTGACTATGATAGAGTGGGCTCCATGAGCTTCTGGCCCTTTCAGCTCCATGCCAGAGTCCTTGAGTTGGGGCAGGAGGTTCCACAGGCAGCAGCACAGCTCACAGAAACAGCTGGCACCCTGTGTGGCATGTAGGAATTTCCTGGGCTGGCTGGTGTTCCACAGATATTGTAAATTTGCCACTTACAACATAAAAGAGACCAATATCAATGGGGCCAGTGAGTAAAAATGCCAACAGGTGAACCATGTGGCAGGCCCAAGATGGCTGTCTCAGTCTCTGTAGCAACCAAGGCCAGATTCCCACAGGAATTTCCCCAGTGTTTACCAGCTAGGAACACAGGAGCCTCTGTAACAACTTTAAATTTTACACTTCAATGCCTCTCGTGGCCAGTGAGTCACAGGGACTTGAATCTGAGTCATTTCCAGCCACCTGCCACCGTGACAGGCCTGCAGTTCCTGGACACAGAGGTTCTGCAGCCTCCTCTGGACGTGGGCATGTGGTGGCTGGTCTTGCAGGACATTGTGTTTTTGGCTTCGGTTGGTGGAAATGTTTCCCACGTGTTTTCCCATGTTTACAGAGCTGAGGGCACGGAATGGAGCCGAGGAAGCCAGCTTGACAGGCCTGGCCATGGGGGTCTGGCCAGATCAGCCTCCGAAGCGGAAACAGCACCAGGCCTGGGTGAACAGTGAGGAGGTGCTGAAACCCCTACTCTGTAGGGGGTGAAAGGGCTGTCAGAGATGAGGGACCTGCAGTGCAGCCTGGTGCCAGCTGGAGGCTGAGTCTCCAGGGTCAGGAGGAGCTCTGCAGTCAATGGAGTCAGAGCGCTGCTGCCCAGGGACACCAGGGAGTGAGTGGTGGGCTCCGGGACGATGGCTGCTGGCAGCCTGCACCTCTGCCAGCATCACACCCATCCCATTTGAGCTTGGTCCGTGGTTTTCCCAGCAGTGGTTTTCCCAACAGTGGCTCCCCAGCAGCCTGGGGCCTTTTCCAGAGCCTGCTGCCCCTGGCTGGTCAGGGCTGCAGTTGGTCAGGCCACCAGGTGCTCTTCATTAGGGCTCACTGTCCAGCCTGAGAGGCTTGGCCGAGGTGGACCTGCTGCCGCTGCTGCACTTCTGATCCAGCTGCTCCTTTAGGCTGGCCACCTGGGGACAGGGCAGCAGCTCAGATGGGGTGGACATGCCCCATGGCCAGGGACCCCAGGGCACAGGGTTGTGGTGATCTCTGTTACAGAAGGGGCTAGGAGGCCACAGTCCACAGCTCCCTAGAGGTGGTGTGCTTGGGAAAGAAACATCAGGCAGATAGACAGACTGACTCACTAGAAGCCAGGGAAGGGATTCTTCGTCCCACCTTTCATCATGAGCACCCACTCATGGAGGTCCTGGGGACCAAAGTGTCTGCACATCCACAGTGGATGAACCGTCTTCCATTCAGGCTGTGAAAGCACTCAGAATGATAGAAAAATAAACATTCTTTGGCTTATAAATGTAGCAAACATGACTTAGTGGGTCAGGGACACTAACTTGGGGATGACACTGAGAGTCACTTCACCTCTCTGGGCCTCAGTTTCCTCATCTGTAAAATGAGGATTCTGACTACATAGCTCCAAAGTCCCAACAGCTCTGAGCTCTGAGGCTCAGAGGTTCCGCTGAACAGGCATGATATGCATACACATGTGCAGGTATGCAGTGCCTGTACATGCCCGAGTTTCTGCCATGTTTCCTTTCCCACTTAACTGTACCTACTTTGTCCCCACATATGCTGGCTGCTTTTCCTTGTGACTCTGCAGGACAGGTGCAGGGGCCACCTCTGCTACAGCTGTGTGTGCCAGGCACGGTCTCAGCATCTCACATATAGCCACACTCAGTGTCCCAGCAACCCCTGACAGGATTGTTCTCTCTACTTTATAGACAGAGCAACAAAGGCTCAGAGAGGGTGGTGACCTGCCCCAGAATCTATACCCCACTTCTCAGTGAGGTGTGGGATAGACCCTGTGCCCTCTAGAAGACAGAAGTGTGGGGATTGCCCAGAGCTGGTCTGAAGCCCACTGACCTAGCCATAGGGATGCCAAACCCCCTCGCCTCTCTTGCCCCCTACCCAGATAGCCTGTGACCCCAGATCCCTTGAGGCCAGGGGCCCAGTCCTACCTGCTCCTCCAGCACCTTCACCTGCTGCTGGTGGGTCTGCTCACAGGACTCCAGGGCCTGTGTGGCCTGCAGCTGGGCCCCATGCAGACGCTTTGCCTCCATGGCCAGGTCCTGCTGGTGATGGGCAGCCAGCTCCTGGAGCCGCTGGGTGTGGGCCTGCTCCAGCTCTGCCATCTGGACCTGGAGCGAGAGCTCAGGCACCTCCCTGCTGTCTGCTCACCGGAGGACTGCAGAGAACCCAGGGCAGGAGTGCCGTGGGATGGTTCACCTGCCTCTTGGGGCAGCTCTTCTTTTATCGGCCCTACCACTTTGGGCTGGGAGCTGGCGCTGGCCCAGGACTGGCCAGCAGACCTGGGGTTTCATGTACACATTCAGCCTACAGGTCTTGGGTTCAACTCTGGCGGTGCCAGATCCCATATCACAGTCTCCAGGTTAGACCTGAATTCTGTTCTAATGGCATTCCAGCTTCCCCTCTGCCAGGGTGGGCATCCTGAAGGCAGTGAGGGTTGATTCTTGCTCATCCCCCCACACTTGCCAGTTCCTTGTCTGATGATGGAAGTGTGTCTGGCAGTGGGCGGAAGAATGAAACCTCTGGGCCTCTGTGGGTGTCAGCCCGCTGGGCCTCAAGACTCTCCCACCCCCAACACAGGGACTGCCCCTGACTCTTCCCTCCAGGCCTGTCTGACCTCCCTCTTTTGACCCTTGTGCTGCTCTGCAGAGCCCAGGCCTGGCTCACAAGGGCCCTGACCATCCCATCACTCCCATGGGGACTTCAAAGTCTCAGGAAAGACAGAAGCCCAGGAGGGAATGCCAAGTGGGGGCCCAAGGAGCCCCAGGTTCTTGTTCCCACTCTACTTGACACCCAGTGTGGCTTTGGGTGGTCCCTACTTTTGTCTGGGCTTTATCTCTGCACCCATCACATGCAGGAATTGATTCAACTGCCTGTTCTGTGTATGCATGCACAGATATGTGTGTCCATATGTGAGACAGAGGTACACTGATCTACCCCTCTGGGACCCACAACCTCCTGGATGCCACCCCAGGTCCACGTCCAAGGCTGGGGTGCACAGAGCTCTGCTGGCCCAGCTGACCTGCAGCTGCTGGTTTTGCCTCAGGGCTCCATCCACCTCCTGGTGCAGGCTCTTCAGGGACTGGTCCAGCTGCTCCTTCTTGGCCCCCAACTTTGCCACGTCCCCCTCCCTCTTCAGCATCTCCTGCTCTGTCTGCAGAGAGCCCAAAGGGAGGGAGGTGGGGGGAGGGCAGAACTTGTGGTCTCCTAACAGGAGAATGAGGTCAGGCCAGCCCTCCCTCTGGGAAGCATGGGGACGCCTCTGGGAAGGACTGAATCCCCTGAGAGCTGGCGGGATTGTGAGGGGAACTGCCCTGGGCCAGGATACCTGGATCCACCCAGGTCCACCCAACATCAGCAGCTAGGGTGACAGCTTAAGAAGGAGCCCAGTGCCAAGTCCCTATCCTTCTAGACCAGCAGAGGTCCCCATCGACACCTTCAGCAGGGAACTCCACATCTCCTAGGGTGGCATCCCAGGACCTGCCCTTCAGGTTCCCCTCTCAGTGCTCCTCCAGGCCTCACAAGCCATGACCCAGTACCCTCAGTGCCTGCCTCCTGCAGCCACACTAGGGATCTGCTGAGCTTGTAGAGGCACAGGCCCTGTAAGCTGGACTTCTTTGCTGCCTCAGTCCCAACAAGTCTGTGGCATTGCCATCACTACCCCCACCCTCTGTTTTCCTCAGGCTGCAAGCTGTCTCCTTCTTCATCACCCACTCTGCACCCCATGAGCACAGGGCAGGACGAATGAGCTACAGGTTAGACATAGGGAAGGTTACCCAGGAAACACTTTCTATGCGAAGGTTGGTGGGGGCTTTGTTTGTGCCCTTGGGGATGGTCCCCCTGGAAGAAAGAAAGAATTGAATCTAAGAATTCTCTTCCACTGAGACAGTATTAGAAGAGGACCACTATCTACCAAGCCAGATAGCCAGTGACCCCAGATTTCCTGGGGCATGCCCCAGGGGTGGTTGCTGTGGATGGGGTCCCAGGATATCACAGGCTCATGGAATCTGGGCAGGCACTGAGGCAGGACTGGAATCCAGGCCCTGCTCTCCGATTCATACTAGGGCTGTGTCCACAGGGGCAACAGCCCAGGACTGGAGTCCCAGGTCAGTCCTCCCCTCAGTGCTAGGCAAACCTGGCCTCTTGGCCTCAGGGTTGGAGCAGGCCTAGCCCCTCAGGGGCCTTGAGATGTGGTGGATCGTTTGCATCAAGTTCTGGGGTCAATGGTTGGAGCTTTAAAAAAAAAATAAGGATTCCTTTCTTCTTTAGGGCTGACAAAAACACAGTCTCCCTCCACTGAAAAAGGAAGTCCTGTTTCTTTAAAAATCCAGTTACCCTCCTGGAAGTGCATGTTATAAAGAGAAGAGAAAAGTGAAATCCAAAATAAATAAACGGCCACATCCGGGTTTCCCCTCCTGAGACACCAATAAAGGGTTTATGGGTTTGTGGGCCCCTCACAGCTGACCTCCTGGAACTCATTAGCTGTTCTTTCCCTCCCCCACCCGGGCTCCAGGGACCTGAAGTGGGCACTGTGCCCACAGCTGGCTCTGCAGTCCCAGGGCAATGTCATTGAGGCCAGGGTTGGTGCACACCCTGCTGTCTTCAACCCCCCAGCAGCATCCATGGGACACCAGCTACACAGCTCAGCGCTGGGCTCCCTTCAGGAAATGTGGCAGGGCCCTGGTGCCTATATCCTGCTGGTCAACTCTCCTTCAGGGACAAACTGCTGATGGCTTTCATGACTGTCCTGTTCTGCTGGCTTCTGTACCCTCGGCAGGCTGGGCTGTGGGGCCTTGCTTAAGCAGCAGCGAGGCCTTTGGAGCCCATACCTGAGGCCCTTAGCACCCACACCTCGAGTTCCCCTGCCTTCTCCCTTCATGATTGGGGACCCTGAGCTGGCAGGGGTCCAGCCCAGCAAATGTCGTTCTCCCCTCCCCCATTCCATATGCCCATCTTCCCTCCAGCTGCCTCCTCTGTAGCCCCATTCTACCCTGGGGTACCCTGCCCACCCTGGAGAGTGCTGTGAGGCTGTCAGGACCCGAGGCCCACAGCCTGGCCTAGCCTTCTGCTGGAGTCTGTCTGGATGGGCTACACACACACCCCTCCCTGTTGCTGCAGTGCATGGCCTGCCCCATGGCAGAGGGACCAGGGGCTGCCCACTAGGCTCTATGGGTAGAAGGCCAAGGACATGGACCTCCCCTGCTCCTGCTCTGCCACATCTGCCTTGGGATGGAGAAGGGACTTCCCAAGGAGGACAATCTCAAGGACCCTAGGTGCTGAGAGAAGAGTGGGAGGCTTGATGAGTTTTGTCCATGACTGTGGCATAGACTGAACACCTGGCTTGGCTTTCCAGCTGATTCCTGCAGTTGGCAGGGCTAGTGCTCCCAGCTGGTGACCCAAACGCTCTCCCATGGCCTCTCCCTGACCTCAGTGGCCACTAGGCCAAGAGGCCATGAGGAGACCTGGGTAGTGAGTAACAGGACCCAGGGATGCTGAGCTGGGGGCAGCCCCTCCAGAAAGAGTTCTTGTCCAGAGGGAGTTGGGTACAGTCTGTGGGGACTCTGGCCTCAGACCACCAGGACTGCCCCACCTTGCACCTCAGACCCAAAGAGTAGGGCACGACCATGTAAGGCACAAGCCTCTCCCACCCACTCCAGGATGTGAGCCACACACTTGCTACTGCTTGGAACCCTGATGGTACCCATGAAATCATTTAAACAGTCCACACTATAGAAAGACCAGGGTCTAGCCCCACCAGCTTTGGACAGCCATTCCCCAACCGCCCCCCTCCGCCCCCCTACCAGGGAGGAGCACAAATATGCAGGTGGCATGAGGTGTGGAGGAGGATGAGAGATGAAGGCATCGTGTGAGGCCCTCTTGGGCTGGGTCCATGCATCCACTCTGCCCTTACCTGCCATGTGGGTACACCTGCATGCACCCACCCCTGCTGTGGGAGACAGTGAAAACCTTAGTATGAGTGTCTGTATGTGTGGGATGCACTTAGTGAACAACAGAGCTACCTCTCAGGGGATGTAAGGGGGGAGGCCCCTGCACACAGCAGGTGCCTATTGGAAGAACTCAAAGAGTGACAACCGAGGATGGTGCCCTGGAGAAGTTCCATCTGGTTCCCAGGATGCCATTTCCTCTCTCTAGGCCTCGGTTTCCCTATCAGTCAGCCTGGTGATCCCCCAGCCCTGATTTCAACCCATATGGCTCTACTCTGACGAGCTCCATACATATGAACCAGGTCCACCACACCTGGGAACTGAGTTCACCTGCCAGAGTCACTGGATCATTGCCCAGCAGGACCTCGGGCAGATTCTGTCCCTCCTCCTCACCTCGCTGTTCTTCCTGCACTTCTTTGGCCCACCTGTTGTCCTGCCCACCCTTGGACATAGTTGTCTATGTTTGTCTGACCACTTTGAGTTGGGGATACTGTCTTGCACACCAGTCTATGTTGGGAGGTTGTGGGATGACTGGACTGGAAGATGACCATCACTTGGACTTCACCCCTCGACCACTGAGCTCCTCCAGGCCTGTCATTGTGTGGTCAATCCTGTCCCCCATATCCTTCATGGGAGCTCAATGGTTACTGTCCCTGAGAGCTTTGAGAGGGGCAGGACATAAAACAAGGTTCAGGGAGCCCTATTCATCACGAACAGGGGAGTCGATGTTCTAGTGATGTGTGGTGTGACAGACCGCAGGTTTTAGAAAAACTAGGGCTCAGACGCTGGTGACAAGCCGGGAAATTTGCCACCACCATGGTACCTCCCCAAGGAGAGCCCAGGTAGAGCACACGGTGTCACCACTGACAGGCCTCCAGCTGGCTTTGGGTAGACTCTGATAGGTGCGGACCCAGAAACTCTCCTGGGCCAGCGCCCCGCCCCCCACATCAGCGTCTGTCCGCAGCCCAACCAGGAACTCCTCCCTCCTTGCCCCCCCACCCAAGGGCCGCCCACCCCCACCGGTTCGCCGCGCGTACCTGTGCGAGTTGAGCGCGCAGCGCCGCTAGCTCCCCCTGCAGACGCGCCCGCTCGGAGCGCAAAGCAGCCGTCTGCCCACGCAGGGCACGCCTCTCCGCGTGCGCCGCCGCCGCCTCCTGCCCGTCCCGCCGCCGCCAGGGCACCTGGATCGAGACGCTGCGCATGGGCCAGGTATTGGGAAGGCCCTGGGCTTCTGAGTCCCGGGGTGTCCCATCTAAGGCTGGCCTGGCCTTAGCTGATTCTTTTCCCCTAAGCTGTGTGTCCACAGCTGAGCCCTCTGCCATAGGAGTGCTTTATTGTGCAACAAGAAACCCAGGCCGCTGACTCCCTGTGGGCTGCCTCCAGCTTCAGTTTCTCCATCTGTCATCTGGGGACTGGATGGTGTCTGAGTCTTCACAGGTCTGCACACCTGCCTCCAGCATCTCCTTAGGCATCCCTTCATGTTGAAGGACTGGTTAGGGCTTCCTGGGAAATCTGTTCACTGCCTCCTGGTGACAGTGTATTCTGCCCTCTTGGAGACCCCTCACCTGCTTCAGGGGCTCCAGCAATCCCTCAGCCTCCTGGCATCTGTGCTCCAAGCTGGCGAGCTGCTCCTTCAGCAGCCTCCCCTTTGTGGCCAGGTCCTGGCTGTGCCTCCTGCTCTCGTCAAGGGCCTGGTGCAGGGTGTCCAGTTGTTCCTGTGGGGAGGAAGACACAGGAGGGAGGAAACACTGGGGGTGGGGGCATTCCAGGGTCTGCCTAGACCATCCTGCAGGTCTGTAACACTGGATGTAAACAGGCAGGAACACGTCAGGTACAATGTGGTGTGCAGTGAGCAGGTGGTTTGTGTTTGTCATGTAACCTCAAAGGCATGTGGACCTCCAGGAAACCTGAGATGAAAGTCAGGAGGGCCTGGTCAGCAGGCCTGTTGGTCAGCATGGGCAAAGGCTCAGGCTTCACAGCTTGTCTGCTGTGGCCAGAGTGGTCTCAGTGCACACATCTAGGGCATCCCTGAGCTTCTTACAGCCCTTGGTGGGCCTCACTGCCCTTGAGACAAACACGTGATAGTCCTCCCTGAGGAACATGGAGCCTATTTAGCCCAGGCCCTGCCTCCCTCTTCTGCCTCTGCAATTGCACTATGTATTCTCCTGCCTCAGTTCTGGGTCCTGCCAGCCCCACTGCAGAGCCCATCCAGGGGACGCAGCTGGTCCTACACTGAACTCAGGAACTCTGGAGTCCAGGAAGCTGGGATGGCCCATGACCCCCTCCCACTTCTTCCCTGCACCCTCACTCCCATGCCTTCTTTTCAGCCCCTCTACCAAATCACCATCATTCATGTAGGACCTGTGACAGCCCCTCAATATCCTTGCTGTCTTCAGGCACACCCCACACGGCCCTGCCACTACCCAGCTCTGGGCCTGCAATACTCCCCACTGCCCTCAGGATGGACACTGACCCAGGAGCTCTTCAACCATGCTAGCTTGCTGCCTGCTCACTGCCACACAGGGACTGTGCTGGCTGCTGCCTCCAGGCCTTTGCCTTTGATGCCCCTCTGCCCCAAGCTGACTGTTGTCCCCTGGCCTCTCTGCCCGGCCATACCAGCCGCCCCACACGATATGCTCCATGGTGGCCTTCTCCCCCGATTGCTGTGATGCCACCTCCTTGTCACCCCAGGAGGGAGGGTGATGCCTATTGTGTCCCCTGAGCTCTGGAGCTGGCAGCTGTTGGGCCTTAAGAACTCTCCAGAATGTGTGAAGGATCCTTCACAGAGAGTCCATCATTAGAAACTTGTGGCCCCGCCTGTGATTGCAACTTGGCCTCATAAGGTGCTGGTGAGTCTCCAGCCTTTGAATCTTCCTGTTTTTCATGGGAGAAGTGGCCAGTTCCTTTGGGGACTGTGGACTCTGAAAAATCATGAACCACATGTACTCGTGCTGTGGACGGCCAAAGAGGAGGGCAGAGTAGGGGCAGAGGGGAGGTGAGCTGGGGGGAGCCCATGGTGACCTGGATTTCAGGGAGCAAGAAGTGGGCAAGAAGTGGAAGAATATGATGTGGACTTTGGAAATAGAGGGACTGGTACAGGCAAGAGGAGCGGGTGACATCCACTCCCGGGCTTGGGCCGCTGGGTGTGTGGGTCTTATTTAGAGATGGGGGTATGTTTGGGGGTGAAGTTTCAGCATTCAGTCTTGAGGGGTCACTCTGGAGGCTCCAGAGGGCCTTGATCACAGCCTTGCCCAAGGCACTGATGACTGGGGGAGGGAAGAAGGAGAAGGAAAGGGAGCCCGTAACTTATGTCAAGCATATGTTACAGGAGGGACCAGAGGGACAGGAGGGCTTTAAAAGGGAGGAGGATGTCAGTTTTCTGTGCAGGGTGTCCCAAGGGGTCAGGTAAGCCACCCAAAGAGGACCTTTTGGATGAGACCTAATGGCTGTGACATTACGAGTGTGTGGGGTAGGCTGAGGGTATGGGGAAGGAGGAGGAGAGTCCTTCCCAGGAGCCCGGGTGGCGGGGATAGGGCCAGCAAGGGTTGGGGGCTGGAGGATGCCATCTCAGGAAAGGGGGTAGGGAAGAGCCAGTATGGGGAAGCCCAAGGCATGAGGGGCCTGGGCTCAAGTTCCAGGGTCCCTATTTCTTCCAGCAGACATGTGTCACTCATAATGTCAGCCCCTTCCTGGGTGGGGTGCTGTGTGTGGGATGGCCCTCCTCTTCATTCTCCCACTGGAGATTTTTGCTAAATGCTGTGGCCCAGATCACCTACTCCCAGAGGAGGACTGAGCTCAGGTGGGGCAGTGACGGGGCCTCCAGTTCCAGGCTGGGTCAGGGGAGGGGTGACTAAACTCTGCAAATGCTTTTTTGAGGTCTCTTTTTTATTTTAGAAAAAGGTAAAGGAGGAAGACAGTGCTTGTATCTAAACTTGTGATGTCTCACCCATCCATGAAATTTTGAAAATTACAATTTTCTGTGAGTGGACATTTTCCAGTAGAAAAGCAGAAGTTTCCTTTAAATTCAGCTTAAAGATTTCATGGTAGGTTTAAGAGGTCCCAAACCAATTACACAAAGCATTGTGCTCCTCTTGTAATGACTCAGCTTTTATGGAATTCAAATGAACCATAATAATTGAGTGGTTTGCCCTTAATGAACACCCCCCTTGGTCCCACTGAGTCATTCCCATGTCTTGTGTCCCTTTGGCCCTGAATCCTGATGCTGTATGACATGCAGGTTGGCAAAGCAGGCCTCGAAATCCTGGGTTCAGTGTGAGAGTTTAAAACTACGGGAAAGAACAAACCCAGTCCTTCTTGCTCAGCACGGAGTGCCCAGGCTTGAGTGGGGTCTCCAGTTGCTCCTACCCTGGGAGCCCGACAGAGGAGAGCCTGGGTTGTGGGCAAGAATTGAGTGCTTCAGTCTTAGTTTCCCCATCTGTGTGGCATGGGCATGGTACAATCTCACGGGAGTCTTGTCAGGGCCAAAAGAAGGATGGGAGGATAACTGTAAGGGTGTCATGGTTCTAAGATGTCCCCTCCATGGGGGCTATTATGAATGAAGTCTTGCATGGAATTTCCTGAGTGGAGGCTAGGGAATATCTGAGCACTAACAGAGGGAATAGATCCTGATTAAACATCTTGTGTGTTGCATGAGGAAGGACAGAACAGACCACAAACACCCCCCGACTCGTCCTTTGGACCCTTAGAGATGGAGTTCTTAGCCTGATATATTTTTATTCACTGGGTGACAATGGGTGAATTCAATTGTGCTCCTCTGGGCAAGCTGCCCAGTCCTGCTCTCAGGCCAGTCACAGGACAGAATTAGCTCCAGAGAGTCCTCAGATATAAAGGGGTTGAAGCCCTTCACTCCACACAGTGAGACTGGTCTGGTTCATGGTGACAGGACCCACTGCACTCTGTCCTGTCCTGCTACCTCTGTGTCTATGCCATGCCAGCCCCCCCCTGCTTTGACCATATTAGTATTGTAGTCTGTTTTACGATTCTCTTTCAAAATGTTCTTGGAAAATCTCAAACATCTTTTTTCCCCTGTAAACCTTGCAATCAGCTTGTCCAGTTTCCCTCTAAACACACCACAAACAAACAGACAAAACCAAACCAAAAAAGCAAACAAGCAACAAGCAACTGACAAACCAGGAACATAAACAAGGATCCATCCAGAAGTTGATCAAAAGAAAATCATTATCCCTGCTCAAATCCACAGCCTCTCCCGGAAGCTGGGGTAAGCAACAAAAAAAGGCACAAACATATAATCATGCTGTTAAGTAACACTTGAATTCAGGGAGAAATAAAAATGGAGACTCCTAGACAATAGGTAAAAAGGAAAAGGATTCATATCAAAAACTTATGGGACACATACCAACCCACAGTTAGGGAAAATGTGATAACATTAAGTGGTTTTACTACTAAACGTGAAAGTCCCAACACAAATAAACCACTTATTCTATTTAAGAAATCAGAAAAATTACAACAACAGCAAAAAGTAACAAAAAGAGAACGTTAATAGAGATAAAAACTGAAATCAAGAAAATAGACAATAATGAGAGAAGGGACAAAAGTTGATTCTTTGAAAAGATCAATAAAACAGATGAATTGTTGGCAAGTTGGATTAAGAGAAACAAACAAAAATCTCCAATATTAAGGACAGAACTGATATTAAGGACAGAATGTAACTATATATGTAAAGAAGATATAACTATATATATGAAGCAGATATACTACTAATAAAACAACCTACACAAATAAGAGGATGTTAAACAAACATATGTGTAAGTCTTTGGCAATGCATGGCAAATATAAGATGAGTGACTTCTTGTCAAATGACAAAAACTGACCTACGAAGAGATGGAAAGCTAAAACAGACCCTCCTCGGAAAAGGGATTGGAAAGGGAATTCAAGTGCCTTGTTTACAAGCCCAGGAGCCACAGAGTGTTTACAGGGAGGTTCAGCTAACTTTTCAAGAAAACTTAACTCCTGGGCTGTTTTGACTATTCTAGGTGATAGAAAAAGATGGAAAGCTCACCAATTTGTTTTATACGATAATAAAATATTCTGAACACAAAGAAATCGGAAAAATATGGCACCACAAAGGAATTACAGATGCAAACATTCTTGACAAAACATAAGTAATCGACTCCAACTGTGGCTCAGTGGTCACGTGTGGGCCCCACGGATCCATGAGCTGTCTCTCCAGCCCTGGTAGATGTGGGCCCAGGAAGTAGAGCAGAGTTGCTCCCTGGACTGTGTTTCCAGAACCTGGGACTAATGTTCAGTCTGGGCCCTGGCAGGGAGGGTGAGCTGTGGGGGCAGGCACTAGGATGTGAGGAGCTGGTGGGGTGGACGTGGCGTGTGTGGGGCAGGGGAGGAAGGAGTCCTGGGCAGGAGTCCAAGGACGCTGTGAGCCCCTCTGAGCCACTGAGGCTGCGACTGGGCGCCAATCCGAGGATAACATTGGGCAGCCTCTCTGAGTGGGAGGGTGTCTGTGGGTGATGCTGGGCGGGTGCCAGGCCTCCTGCCTGCTCGGAGGCCCGGCCAGCTGCACACGGGCCCCCTGGTGCTGCGTTCAGCGCGTGTCCTAACGCCAGGGGCTCAGTTCTGCATTGTTGTTCTATCAAATTCCCAGGGTAGCCCTGGAAACGGGGAGGGATTTGCTCTCAAACAAGAATCTTACTGTTTGCATAGCACAGCCTACCATTTAATTAGAAAAATATGTTTTTAATTAACTTTCTCTCAACAAACACATTGGCTTATGTGGTACTGGGGGGCAGGGGGAACCAATCCATGAAAGTGAAAGAAGTTGTGTCAAATTCAGAGCTTGCTCTAGAATACTCTCGGGGCTTGGCAGGGCCAGGAAAGGCGCCAGCCCTGCCCTGCTTGGTCCCAGCAATCCGACCTGGCTTGGCGAGGGGCACAGGGCAGCAGGGAGTGTGGCTGGATTCCCAGCCCCCTGGCTGACTGGAAACACTTTGGCCCTGAACTCTCTGCCTGGGTTTGCTGTTTGTCAAAAGTGGGGGCCCCTGGGGAGGGGGGGACTTAGGTGTGTCTGAATCCCACTCCCAGACACCCACTATGGTGCCCAACAGATTACAAAATGTTGGGAAAAACTTTCCTCAGAGCTGAACACCAGGGACTCTGAGGGTTCCTGAGGGCAGATGTAACCAACTTGGCCTAAAAATGGAAGAAATGGCAATTGCCAGACTTATGAGAAAAAGTGGACACAATATTGATAGATTTTAGCATGCTTCAGTAAAAAAATTGAGTACATTCTAGATCAAGGAGAATAATTAATATGGATAGAGAAGATCGGAATGACACACAGAAAAGCCCTTTGTATTCATGTGTGGAGATCCAAAGTGGAATCCCCCAGTACTCTTATATCCTAGCTTATAAGGGTGAGGGCTGGAGGGAGGCTGCAGGGATATGGGGGCCAGCTGTATCCCACCAGGGCCTTAGGGAAGAGTGTTACATGGGGCAAGGGACCAGGAAGCCCTTGGTTGCTGGCCTGCAAGTGGCCGGGAAGGCTGAGGGCACCACCATAACAGTGTACCAGAGAGTTGCGACCGTGGCCCTCCCTGTTTCTAGAACAGAAAAGCTCTGACAGGGGACAGCACTCCAGACTGCTGATCCCCTATGCTCCCCAATGTTCCCCACAGTTGCAGGATCTTGGAACATTTTTCTCTGACTTTCCTTTGGGCTTGAAATATTTGGATGGGAATGCATGAAGTCCCCAATGGGCTCCTCTCCATTCCCAAGTTTGAGCAAGACCAAAACTCTTTTCTTTAAAGATATGCAAAGGAAACATTAAAAAATCACAAAAGAAGTAGCAATCCCTTGGTGCTCGAGAGAACAAAGTCCATCCAAGGAACCAGATATGAGGGTCTCTAATTAAAAGGAGAAAGAGTTATTGCCAGAATAGTACTATGCATCAGAAAGTGGTAACTGACATACTCAAGGGGAGACCAGGGCAGGTGATTGAGAGTGGACAATCCGAGATAAAAATACAGGCCACAACAAATGCCATGGAGGCAAGGAAAAGCAGATTAGATGCAGCAGATAATCAGATTGGCTAAGCAGGAGTAAGACATTCTCCTCAGACTTGGGGAAAACTGTGACAAGGAGGAGAAATACAAAATTGAAGCCAGGAGGACAGGCCTGGTGTGTCAGTACTAGGTGTCAACTGAGAATTAAAGGACAAAAGAACAGAGAAGAGGGAGAAGGAGAAGAGATGTTTGTTAAAAGTGGAATTAGCTTCATCAACAGAAGGTAGATTTGATTCTGCAAGTGGTGAGGGTTCATCAGGGACAGGCAAAAATAATGAAAGGAAATCAACATCAAATCAATGTTTTGGCGACATTTTTGAATTTCAAGGACAAGTGGAACTCTGGCCCCAATTCTGGAAAGAGCACTGATGAGAAAGATTCAAAGATCCTACAAAATCCTCACATTTCTTGAGCCCATCTTAGCTCAAGGTCAGAAGCAAACAAAAAGCCTGAAATCTAAGGAGAAATAAGCCCTTCCGAGGAGAGACAGGATGGAGCCTGCTTCATCTGCATCAGACCAGTGGCATGCAGAAATCAGCTGAAACTTTTAATAAACTGCGAAAACCTGGTGTGGCGGGCAGAGTTCTCTGAG
Organism: Carlito syrichta; assembly: GCF_000164805.1. Lineage (NCBI taxonomy): Eukaryota > Metazoa > Chordata > Mammalia > Primates > Tarsiidae > Carlito > Carlito syrichta. The sequence continues at coordinate 81,232 of NW_007231628.1, read as the reverse complement.
AGCCCCATGACATTTGGCCTCTGGTGTTATCCTATGATTATGTCAGATGACATGTCAAAGAGATTTTGGGGACAAGCTTAAAGCTGCTACTTAGTTCATTCTGAGTTAACCAAAGGGAGCTTACCTAGGTGGGCCTGATCTAACCAGGTGGGCCCTTTAGGTGGTGGCAGTAGGGAAGCAGTGAGGTTTGAGGTGTGTGGGGATTCGGCATATCACACTGTGAGAAGGCCCAGGCCAGGAGTGGGGAGCTCTTAGTCAAGAGCCAGGAAAGAGACCTCAGCCCAACAACTGTAAGGAAATGAACTCTGCCAATACCCTGGATGAGCCTGGAAAGGGATTCTTCCCAGGGCCTCAGGTGAGTATGTGGCCCAGCCCACCCCATGAGTATGAGGCCCTGGAGGGAGAACCTAGCCATGTCATGCTGGGCTCTGACCTGTGGCACTGGGGCGGGGGAGGTCAAACATGGGGTTGTTTTAAGTCATTGGTTTGTATAAGTCATCAGTAATTTGCTTGGAAACCTAGTACACCCAGCATGGGCTGCTGTGAAGAGAAAGTGCAGGGGTCCACAGACACAAGGGGAAGTTCAGACCCATAGGCAGGCTTTTCTCTACACACCCCCACTGGCACTTAGGGAAAGATGGGGAGTGGGTGAAAGAACCCAGAGTTCCCTTGAGAAGGGAGGGGGTTGCCCAGAGCTGGGAATTCTCTGAAGGAGCAAAAGCCTTGGGGCCCTGGGCACAGGTGGAAGAGGTGCCTCTGGAGGGGGTAGGGACAAGACCCTCTACCCCTGAGGGCTGCAGGAAGCTGTCCTGGCCCAACCATTAGAGGCGCCCCCATGCAAATGCTAGAGGGAAAAGGGAAGAATAAATAATCCTTATGATACAAGACAGGACAAGCAGAAAACAGCGAGGAAGCATGAGAAGGAGCAACTATTTAATTGGTGGCCAGAGAAAAAATAGCACACAGATTATCACTTCTAAAACTTCTAAGTGGGATAAATTCCCCAAGAAAAGGCAAGGACTCTAAGGTGGTATTGAAACCAGAGCCAGGCTGATGAAATGAAGACTGAAAAAGAGCAGAGAAACTTTAAACTCTAAGAGCATCAGGAAATCTAGAAATCAAAGTCCCTTAGAAATAAAAGGAGACACTGACAGAAGGAACTGGAGTGGGAAAATTCAACACATCATTCTTAGCTTTGATAAATTCAGGAGCGGGATAAAATGTGGACTATTTGTAAAGGTTGATTGAAACGAAGATCTGAGTAGTACATGTACTTACTCATAAGTGGACCCTGAACATTATTATAATACTATAAGAAAGGAATTGGCAATAGTGGGACACTACCAGTGGGGTGGGGGGGTGGGTGGTATGTAACATCAATAAGGGCTCCCACACTTTAACTGTATGATGACCAGTTATGTACCTAACCCTGAATTGCACCCCAAGTATTTAAAAGAAAAAAAAGAAAAAGTCTATTTCAAAATGTGTAACCTGCAAATAAGAAGCGTTTCCAAATGTGCATGAGATGCATTGCATGTGAATATACATGGAACGTGGCCCAGTCCAGCCCAGTCCAGCCCACTGACTTCTCAGATTTGTATGTCTCCTGGGCATCTCACAAGTCCTGCCCTCATCCCTGGCCAGGCCATCTGGGCCCTTTGACAGACCTCTCCGGCCTTCTTGCCTCAGCAGCTGAGGCCTAGGGGTCTTTCTGAAGCAGAAATTCCCTTTTGTCTCACAAATCTCCTCTTCCAGCAACACAGGCTCCTGGTTGAGGAGGAATTGGCTCTTTCTGCTGCCTGGCCTCTGATTTCTGCACCCTCCTCTCTCTCCTGCAGGAGGCCACCTCCTCAGAGATTCAGGGTTCGCTGGAGGCCGAGGTCCCTGCCTGCCTGGCCTGAGTGCTGGCAGCTCTCTGTAAAGTTTTGTACTTTGAGGGCTGCTAGGGTCTCAGACTTTCTCCCATATGAAGCCAGTGCAGGCCTGGTAGGGGATGGTGACCAGGCTTGGCTACTGCACTTGACCCTGAGGCCGACTGCCCTCAAGGATCTTCAGCACACCTGCAAGATACCCCCTCAATATCAGCTCATCTGGAGTTCCTTCCTTGGAAGGACACTTGGAGAGGGGTGACCTATGACACCCCAACCCCATCTCTGTGTTCAGTCCCCTCTGCACTGTGACTGGCTCCATCTTCCAGCATGGGGTTTGGGGTCCCTGGTTCCCTGACACCTGGAGTTGGCCACTGCTCGGGAGCCTTAGCTGGGCACGCTATTCTCTGGGCCTCTGAGGTCTGCAAGGCAGCTCTCTGAAAATGACCCAGTTGTCCCCTGGCCCTGTCCCGCTGGGGAGATGGGCTCTCTGCACACTTCTGGGGCTGCTTCAATGTGTGGGCCTGGGATCGACAAAGGAGTCCTCACCAGCATTGAGGACCGAGGCCTGGGCCAGCTCCTGCATCCACTCAGGCCTGGCCACTCCCTCTCCAGGCTCACGTTCCTCACCTGAAAACCAAGGACCCTGCAGTCACCTTCCCAGCACAAATCCTGGTGCACAGGAATATTACCTGAACTTTTCCTGCACGGGTCCCCTTCTGTGTCTGAATGTCGTTGAATGAAAAGCAGTCTTAAGCAGCAGAGTGTGTCCCTACAAAGAGCCCAAGGCCAGGCCAGGGCCACCTCTATGCCTGCCCGTGTGGCCTCAGAAAGAAAGGCCTGGAGGTGCGGCTCTGCCCCAGCTCTGCCCCTTGCTGGCTGTGACCCAGGGCCAAGTCCTCAGTTTCCCCAGTCTGTAAAATAAGGGCTAGGGCCACCTCAAAGACTTCCCCACTAGGGATGGCCCCAGGCCCCAGTGTCGATGTCCTGATGATCCTTGAGGCTGCCTGCTGCAGCTTGGCCCATGCCAGTCCCAGGGCTCCACCCAGCTCAAACACGGACTCCTCTCTGGATCTACACTAGAAGCCCTCACAGACCCCTCCCTCGCACCTCCTAACCCTGTGGCCTCCCTCCAGGGTGTAAGAATTGCCAAGTGGCCCTGTCCCTGCATCCTTGGCAGGGCCTCTACCCCGCCACATGCCCCACCTGCAGCTGTCGCTTCTCCTGGCCCGATGCCCGCATGCTGGCCAAGTGCTCAGTCTCCAACCTGTGGAGCGCCTCCTTCTGCAGGGCCTGTGCTGCCAGGGCGCTGCTCAGTGCACCCTCTGCCCGGCGTCGGCCTGTGAAACAAGTAGGGTATCTTGAGGGGCTCCCACGCACCCTCCCAGTTCACAGGCTGGGAATCTGAGGCTCAGTGGGCTTGAATGACTGGTACCCAGGTTGGGGAATGAGAGAGGATTCTCTGTCCTTGCAGCTCAAGGATCCCAGGGCTGCCCTTCAGTTCCTCCTGTCTAGACTCAGGGACTTCTCCCTTAGCCTATCCTTATCCTTCTCTCTTACCTTCTTTCCTTCTTCCATCACTGACTCTGTGCTGGACCCTAGGCCTGACCTCCCAGGTTGACCCTTTAATGGAGGGAGGCAATAAACTTGTTCATGCAATGTGGAGGGGGACAGAAGGGCAGGGGCTTCTCTGAAGGGATGACAAGGGGCAGGGCTTGCCCGGGGAGATGAAGGTGTGGTGATCTGGGGAAGAGGGTACAAGATGGAGGGCACAACCAGGGCAAAGGCCCCAAGGTGGGAACAGCAGGAGGCCAGTGTGGGGGTTGGGACTGGGGGCTGGATCTAGTAGGGCCTGGAGAGGTCTCTGGACTTCATTCTCCTGTCATGGGGAAGTGACAGCCATGACAGTGCCCCACCGATGCAAGCACTGGCCAGACTGGGAGGTATGCTGGTTTGGGCATTGCTCCTAGGCCCCTCCCTTGGCATGATACACCGTCATGGTGGGCAGCAGTGGAGAGATGGTGGTGCCCTCTCACTGCTGCTGCCCAGAGTGGGTGGGGAGGGAGAAGGGAGATCACCTTCCTCTGCCTTGACCAAGGCCTTCTGCAGCTGCCCTGCACGGCTCTGGGCCCGGGCACGCTCGCTCTCCACCTCAGTCAGCTGGTGGTTCAGGCTTGCCACCTGGACACAGGAGTCATCCTGGGCAGAAGGACTGGGGTCAGCCCAGCAGGCAGTCAGAGGGTGGAGATGTCTGCTAGAGGGTTGGGGTCAGAAAGGCGGCCATGTCCAGCAGCTGAGCTGACCCACAGGCCTGGGGAGGTGCTGAGTGGGGAAAGGGCAGAGTCCAGGTTCTGGGTGCAAATGTAGTATGGGGGAATGATATGTGGTGGCTCAAAGTCTGTGGATCAAGGTGGCCTGCAGGAGCTGCCCCTGGCCAGGACCTGGAGCTGGCATCAGCAGGAGGGTGGGCCTGAAGGGAAGGGGTGTCCATGGAGGACAGGGACCAGGGCTCCATGACTGTATCTATCTTTTCCACAGCTCTGCCTGCTAGAACCCAGTGCCCATCATCACCTGGCAAATAGAGAGGGAACAGCACACGTGTGGCTCTAGGAAAGCCCTGGGGCCAGGAGCATATGAGAGGTTGCTGTGGAGCTTGGTCCTCCATTTCAGGGGTCATCAGGGACATTCTGGAGGTGACCTGGCTGGTTGTGTCCTACAGTGTTCCCAGCTCTTTAGGGGTTGGCAGCTCTTTGGGACCCCAGTGGATGTTGCAGCAGGATCTGGCTCTGGGAGCTTAGTGGCCTGGTGTGAGGTTGGGGTGGCCCCCAGCCACTTGAGGCAGTCAGGGGATGGTGGTATTACTGGTATTGATCACAACAAACAACAACACTGACCCACAGGGGCTATCCAGGGTCTCCTCAGACCTAGGGATGGAGGGACAGATGGATAGCAGTATGAGGGAAAAGGTGTACTCTTCCTTGTCTCCCAGAGCCACGAGGGCATGCGTGGCTGTGGACAGAGAGGGCCCCAGCCCTGCCTCACCCGCTCTCGCTGTGCATCCCGGAGCTTCTGCATCAAGTCCCCCAGGGCATCCTGCACAGAGGCCACATCCATGAGCTCCAGGCTGAGGGCTCCGGGTGTGGGTGAGGGCCATCGGAACGGTGAGTGGGGCCTGATGGGGCTGCTGGCAGAGCCTGCAGGAGGTGACAGGGGAGGGGTGCTTGGGAGGCGGCTGCAGTCTCTGAAAATTGCCAAGACTGGTCTAGCTCCCTCCTCTTGTGGGTTGTGATGGCCAGGAGGGGTTGGGGTGCCCCAAGCCATTGATAGAGCTGGGACAGGAGCCCATCTGCCACCACTGAGAATGCTAACCTTTGACAGGAGAGCTGGGCCTCTTGGGGGAGGCCGAAGGGCTCTGTCCTCGAAGCCCCAGGCCACGGCGTAGCACGGAGCACAGCCGGCCCAGCTGGGCCTCTGCATCTCGCCTTGTACCCTCAGCCTGGGCCAGCTCCTGCTCCAAGCCACGGATCCGGTGACAGGCCCCATCCAGGCGAGTCTGCAGGCCGTCAGTCATGTTGCTGGCCTGCTGCAGCTTCCTGGTGACACTGTGCAGTTCGACCCGGAGGATCTGCTCAGCCTGCTGGCTCTTGCGGAGGTGCTCCTGGAGCCTCTCTCCTTGGGCCTCCCCTGTGGCCTCCATCTCTGCCAACTTCCTCTGCAGCCCCAGGATCTGCAAGAGGGATGTGGGGCGGGGGTGGGGGGAGAATTCTTGTCACCTGGGTCTGGATGACCAAGGGTACTACAGCCGGACTAACAGGGAGACCCTTGCATCCCTGACCCAGACCTGCCTGCCCTCCAAAGACTTGCCCTCAGGCTTCTCAGCCTCACCCCCCTCAGCAGGTTGCAGTTGCAGGAGACCCTTGGGATGCCTCCCAGTCATGTTAGACTGCAGGTAGCCCTGTGGGCAGCCCCCTGAAGACTTGGCCAAGCAGGTCCAGGATGACCCCTCCTGCTAGGGTTTCACCCCCTGCCAGTCTCTTGCTTGTCTGCTGGGGATTATTGGGAGAGGAGACCTTCTCCCACCTCCCTTGGCCTGCTACCCTTCCCCTCTCTCACTTTGCTCCAACCTCCAGCCTTCCTCCTGCCCTCCGGGAGCCCCCTCCCCTCATAGATGCTCTTGTGGACCAACTACCCCCTTTCTGATCCAGAAGCCTTGCCCCTCATTCCTAACTAAGCTGTCCTGTCAGCCGCTGCAGATACTTATCATGACTCAACTGTGCTTCGGCCTGTGCTCCTGTCTGTAAGCATTTAGTTGCCCCCTAAATACTTAAAGTGAGTGGGGGAGTCACTGGGAATAGGGGGAGGCAGGCCTCCGAACTTAAGGCACAGGGTTGGGGTGCAGGGCCTGGCCTCATCTCATCTCGTTTCCTAGATGACCAAAGTATAACAACCCTATTCACAAAGCGAGGTTTGGGACTGCCAGGTCACTTGGGGTCACGTGCTGTGGGAGGGGAGCCCCATGTTCTCTGGGCATGGTGGGTACTCAAAGTGATGCTGCATGCATGACTTTGGGTTTAGACGGGGGTAGGGGGGCATGCAGGCTGGGACAGTCGAAGCTGGAGGAAGCCTCTTCAGGTTATGGGGTGTCTGAGGCCCCCTGGCCAAGTGTAGCATAACCCTTAAGCAAACAGGACCAGAGGGACTGGGTGAGACAGAGCAGAGGGTCCCTGGAGCTGATGAGGGGCTGTGTGGAGGTGCTGGGGGAGGTGTGTGTGTGTGTGTGTGTGTGTGTCAGGAGCATGGTATCACACATGTGTGGGTGTCAGGAGTGTGTCATGTGTAGGTATGGATGCAGGTGTGAGCTCAGCACCCTGAGGCTCTTTGAGAATCGATCATTTCAGGGTCTACCTGCCTCTCCCCAGGCTCAGAATTCTGTCTTTTTCTAAAACTCAGAAACCCTGGGAGATATGGGTTGGTTCACTCAGAGTCTCTCCCCAGACCCTGGCTGTACAGGGCCATGTTAGGAAGTGGGAACATGGATAGACTGCAGGCACCGTGGGGGACAGCGAGGAAGCAGGGCTGGCCTCCACTTCTTCCTGGGCCCTCTGAGCATAGGCAGCCCCCCCACCTCCTTCTGGGCACTCTCCAGTGCAGCCTCTGCATGGGCCGCCTGCCCCTGCAGCTCCAGGGCCTCCTGTGTACTCTGCTGTCGTCTCTGCGCCTCCTGTGTGCATCGCATCTGCAGCTCTCTGGCCTCACGACTCTGCCTCTGGTTCTCGGCCTCCAGCGTCCTCACCTGGGGGCGTGGAGACTGCACTGATCGGTCGCCCGGAACTCTGTGCTGGAGTCCAAGCAGCCTCCTGACCTCTGCCTCTGTTCACACATCCTCCCTTGTGGGCAACAGGCTGCCCTCAGGGAGGCTCAGGCCAGGGCCAGCTCTGGTTCAAGGGCAGGTCCTGCTCCCCACAGGACATTCCTGGGAGATGTCACCCTCAGCCACTCTGCATTCATACAGCTGGTGCCTCCTCTTTGAGGACCTGGGACAAGGAGGAGGGCTCGGGTCGGACAGGGTGGGCACTGACTAGGGAGTGTGGGATGGTGGCTGGGCCAGGGAAATATGGGGGTGTCGACCCCAGCAGTGGGTGCGTGCCAACATCTGCAGATGATTCCAGCTCCTCATCATCACCTCCACCTGGCAGAATCACGCCCTCCCCTCCCTGCCTGGATGAATTCCTGACCCACAGAGTTTGTGAGCATCAAAAAGGTTTTCTAGACCATGAAGTTTGGGGTAACTTAGGTGTGCAGTCATAGCTGCTCTCCTCTTTCTTGCTAAAACATTCTTGTTGTCTGCACCCATGGGGCACGCACAACCAAGAACCCTGTGAGTGTGAGCAGGGTGTGGCCCTAAGTCTGGACACAGAGTGCTTCAAAGGCAGTGGTGAGTTCAGGCCTTGGAGCTCTGGTGCTGCAGCCCTGGCAGAGCTGGATACGAAAGTGGGAGGGTGTCTGTGAGTTGTGGGGGTGAGGTTCCAGCACAGTCCCCTCACCTGGTTAGATGTTGACTCCCTCCCTGCTACCCTACCTGTCTGCGAAGCTCCTGGAGCTCCCGGTGGGCATCTACCCGTGCCTGCTCCAGCTCCCGCAGGCTGGTCCGCAATGCGCTGGCCTCCTGCTGCGCCACCACTTGGGCTTCCTCCAGGACAAGCAGCTTCTGCTCCTTTTCCTCCTTGGACCGCTTAAAACTGAGGAGGGTGCCACAGGTTGGAGCCAGGGACATCACCCAGGGGTCCCAACACCTCTCTAGAGGAGGCCCTCATGGCTGCTCACCAGGTCTCCTCCTCCCCTAGTGACACTGTGCCCCCAGTCTTGACTTTCCACGGTGTCCCCAAAGCTAACCTCTGTGGATTTAGTTTTAATGTCACCTTTCAGGCACATTTCCTCCTAGATATGAGCACCTGCTGGCATGGCACCTGTCCACTGTTCATCTCTTCAGTCACCCCCTACTGCCTCCTGCCCATGATGCTCCAAGACACCCAATGTCCAGCCAGCCTGGCAGGTCTGCCATCTCCTATGAGGGCTGCAGTCCAGTCTGGCTGTCCCTCATATAGGGGACCTTCCTGGAGCCCCCGGCCAGGCCCTTGGCCTCCCTCCGCCCCCAGCCCTCCATAGTCTCCTGGAGGCCAGCTTTGGCCTGTCTTGCCAGCTGGATGGGAACTCCCTGCAGGCAGGGATGAGTCTGTCTGTGACCCCAGCCTTCCCTCTCAGGGGGCAGCACCCTTCAGCTGCACAGTGGGAGGCCTCCTTGGTGTTTCTGCCCCACTGTCCGTCCCTCTCAGCTCAATAGGATGCCCCTTCTCAGCCTCCTTGCCCATCCTCACCATGCCCTGGGGTGAGTATCAGGCCACAGGGTTCTCCCTGGGGTGGCCACCATACCTGGCCTTCTCCTGTTCGGCTCTGCGGATGGCAGCCCGCAGCTCGCTGTTGGAATGCTGCAGCACGTCCTTCTCGCGGGCCTCATCGCCCAGCGCCCGGCGGGCCTCCCGGGCCTCCCTGTGCAGCCCCTCACGGCTCTCCTCAATGCCCTGCAGCTCCTGGCGCAGCATGGTCAGCCCCTCCTGGGCCACAGTCAACTGTGCCCGAAGCCTCTCAGCCTGGGGGAGGAGCGAGTGGCTCTGGGGGCCAGCTGGGAACTGTGGACCCAAGTAATAGAGGCCGCTTCTTTGGGGACAGACGCAGAGGGCTAGTGGGCTCCAACTCTGGTCTGGCAGGCATTTGGTGTCCCATCCAGCCCTGGGTCCTCAGGTGGGTTGCCCACCATGTGGCACCATTTCTCCCGACCGCTGCTGAGGCTAGGAGGGCTGTGAGTGGAGGGCCAGTCTCAGAGCCCAGACAGATGCATCCTGTTCCCTCCTGGGACTGGCCCTGCCCTGTACTACCTCCCTGGACCCCAGAACACTGACTACCACATAGTGTGAGCTTGCCGCTCCCTCAGACCTCCTTCTTCTGTTGGTGTAGGGGGCAGTGGGGAGGGAGCCTTGGTGCCTGTGCCCTCAGAATCCTCCTGCAGTACTGGGGGCCACTCGAGCCAGGCTGCCCATCAGCTCCACCCAGAGAAGCGTGGGCCTCTCACCTAAGGGGTAGGGCAGTGGAGGCAGGAGGATCATGGTGGGAAGGCTCCAGAGCCAGTGGAAGTTATGCCCTGTCCCAGGTTTGGAGGCCCAGCCACTGATCCTAGGCTGCTCTGCACCTCTGTAGGCTGACCGAGTAGAAAAAGGGAGCATCGGTTTGAGTCCTCCTCCCTGCCAGGCCTGCTCCAGGCTGAGGATGAGTGACTCCATCATGCTGGAGCCAGGGCTCGTGTGCCTTCTCTCCTCTCCCCCCCTACGTGGATGTCCTCCTCACCACCTGAGGGCTTCCAGGCAGGACCTGCTGACTTTGTGGTGATAGAGAACACAAAAGCCAAGCCTCTAGGCTGACGTGTGGTGGTGTCAAGGGCCGCAGCCTCAGTTTCCTGCCCTGGACATCAGGCATCTCAAGACGCTGGGGAGAGCCCATGATGGGGAGTCTAAAGACAGTCGCAACCTGACAGGCCTTAGACTACTCCTCAGCACTAGGTTATGGGGTGGGGACTTGCTGGGATTCAGCCTTGACCCCCAGTCTCCTGCCTGTGAGGCCTGAGCTTGGCCCTGACCAGAAACCTTGAAGAAGCCTCCATTTCGGCTGTTGTGTGTCCCTGGGGAGGAGGTAGGGGAAGCGGTGGGGGCATACCCAAGGAGGGGGAGAGGGGAAGCCACAGAAACTCGGCGACGTCAAGGCGCTGGCTTGCCAAAAGCAAACCCCTCTTTGCTGGCTGTTTTCTCAGGACATTGTCCAGGCCCCTGGCCGGCCTGGCTCCCTAGTCCACCCACTGTTATTGTTGTTCTGTTTTTTGGGAAGAGCCCGAGGCCCCCTTCACCCCCTGCTTCCCTCCACCCCCACATGTGGGAGCCACAGGCGTGCAGAACATTTTCCGCGAGCTCAGCAGAAATCCGCCCAGAAGGTCAAGGACCAGCGAAAGAGCCTATCCATCATAAAAGAAACTGTTTTCATTTCCCAGGGCAGAGGAGATGAAAACAAGCAAAACACACTCGGGGAAGGCCCCCCCGGTTGCCCCCACCACCCACCCGCCTCCCTCTGCCTCATGAGAACAACCATCCCTTTTACAGGAATTTTACAGCCAAATCGCTTAATGTGATTATAATAATTATTTCTTTACTAGAAATTGTATAGACAGCCTCTTTTGAAATCTACTGCAGGGAGGCAGCTCGGGAGCTCTGCAGGGAGGAGGGCTGTGGCGGGAAAGCAGGGGAGGGGACTGCTGTGAGGACAAGTGTATGCTCGTATGTGTGTGTGCTGTACACATATGTGTGCATGTGTAAGTGTACATTTGTGTGTGCATGATGTGCATACGTGTGTGCACGTATACACTCATGTGGTGTACAGACATGTGTATGTGCAATTATACACTCATGTGTGCTTGGTGTGTAAATATCTGTGCATGTGCGTGTGTGCACATGTCTGCTCACATGCACGCATGATGTGTGTGCACACATGCATGTGTATGTTTGGTGCACATTTTTGTGCACTCATGTGTATACTGAATAGTGTCCATATGTGCTGACATACATGAGTGCTATTGTATGGGTACATGACTGCATGGGCCACGTGTGTGTGCATTCAGTGTGCACTCATCACTTTGAGTGCAAGAGACTACATAGTAGTGTGTGATCTCACTGTGTGCATAATGCGTATGCATGTGTGTTTGCACGTATGTGAGCAGTGCCTAATGTGGGTTTATGTGTGTGTGTTCACATCCATATATGTGTGGACCTCAGACAGGGCTTTCAGAGCCTCGAAATTTCTCCAGTTTAAAGTCTGTGAACATATTATGGTTTCCATGGTGACTTTGGGCCAGCATGGCGCCTGGAGGGCTCTGCCTACCTCTCTCTGTGGTTGCTCCTTTTGTCCCCCTTAAACACTCCCAAGCTCTTCAGTTTCCTGTTGCCCCTCTCTCATTTCTAGGAGCTCCTTCTCTCCTTTCTGGGAACTTCCTCTCTCCCTTCTGGGGAGACCCCTCTATCCTTCCTGGGGCCCCGTCTCTCCTTTCTGGGGGCCCCTTCTCCCTTTCCTGGGGCACTTTCTTTCCTTTCTGAGGGCCCCCTCTCTCCTTCCTGGGGTGCCCCTCTATCCTTTTGGGGGACCCTCCCTCTCTTTTCTGAGAGCCCCCTCTCTCTGGGGGTCCCTTCTCTCCTTTCTGGGTACCTTCTTTCCTTTTGGGGGTCTTTCTCCTTTCTGGGGAACTTTCCCTTCTTTGGGGGGCCCTTCTCCTTTCTGGAGGCCCCCACTCCATTCCCGAGGGCCTCCTTTCCAGTAACTTGAGCTTCCAATGAGGCCTGTGCTATCTTCATTCATCTCCCCAGAACACATGCACCCCCAGTCTCCCTGGCTCCTCCCTCTGCTGCCCCCAGTTTTGAAATCTCATTTTGCTTCCCCGTGTGGTCGCTGACAGGGCCTGACTTTGAAATCTGTTGAAAGGAGACCTTTCTCTTTGGGGCCAATGTAAACAGCCCGTCATGTTAAATCATGTTCTTTTCCTCTCTCAGGCGCTCTCAGCCTGCCCCTTGGGGGTGCTTGGGGAGGGCCAAGGCCCTCTCTTCACTCTGTCCCTGCTGGTCAGCCTGGCCTCTGGGACCAGTGTGTGCCGGCTGCTGGCTCCAGCCCTGTGTGAGCCACCCACCCCTAGCCTTGGCACACAGCCCAGAGAGTGCACGAGGCCACCATCCCTGCGGGCCCCACCAGGGCCCTGGCTGACCTTCCCCGCCTTCAGCCCAGATCTCTGTGCCCTCCTGCCTTTGCTGCACACAGGCATCCCCAAGTCCTGTCAGATCTCCTCAGAAACATCTCTCCAGTCTGCCTGACTGCTGAGCCCCATCCTGGTCCAGCAGTGGTCTCTCTTGTCTCCTACCTGACTGTCCCCTACACCATGTGACCATCATATGGCCCTGGGACTTCCCTGTCAACCTTGGAGTTTGGTCAGGCTCAGGGCCATCCTGAAAACCCTACTAAAGCTCCCACTTCTTCTCCTGCCCCCTGTCCCAGGCACCCCATATCCAGCCTCAATCCATCCTAGTGCTCAACCCAATGGAGCCTCATGCTATGTGGACAAAGCCTGGCTCACCTAGGGTCTTCCCATGGCTTGTTGGATGGGCAGGTCTCTTGGCTGAAGATCCGGCTCCTTCCCACCCCCTAGGTCACACCAGTCTCTCAGGAAGGTCTTGGGAAGAAGCTATTCCCTTTACCCAGGGGCCATTCCCCTGCTGTGGAGCCATAGCTGCCTCCTGAGGTGGGCCCTCCCTGACTGGATGTTCCTAATGTGTACAAAGCAAAAGGGCTACACTGGAAGGACCCTGGAAGTCCTCAGCTTTGGCCAACCCTCTCACGAGCTGACTCTCCAGAGGTGGCCATGTCCTTGGAGGTCACTGTGCAAAGAGCAGGCAGCTGTGCTGTGACCTTCCCAGGACAAAGCAGGGGCAGCAGGAGCCGAGTCCCTGGCCTACACTCACCCCTGCCACAGCCCAGAGTAGCCCCTGGGCAGCTCCCCTCCACTTAGCCAGGACTCTGACTCAGGTCAAGTCCATTTCCTTCCCTGAAGTCACCCTTCAGAAGACTTAAAAATGATACCGTTTCACGAAAACATTATTGCTTCCCTCAGCTGATGGCAGGAGCTGGCACTACTTTACCAGTTCTTGATCTCCCTCTGGGGTGGGCATTGAGTGAGGGCACCCTCCTCCCACTTGGCCTCTGTATCTGTCTCTTCTGAAGAGTCCCCCAGACTGCTCTCTCCTCCTCCTGGGGTATAGCCTCTCTCTCTTCTGGGCACCCCCACTCTCCCTTCCCTCCTGGCACCTCCCAATCTCTCTCGGTGCACCTGCCCAACTCTTTCTCCTCTCTCTCAATACCTACCCCACTCTCTCTCTCCCTCCTGGCACCCCCAGGAGGTGTCCACACCTCCCACCATGAGCCTGGATCCATCCACACCTTCCCCTTCCCCTCCGCCTCCCTCCTGGAGTCCTGGCCCCTCACCTCTCTCTCTGTATTACTTCGCTGGGCTGCCATGTCCCGAAGACGCTCACTCAGAGCTGCGGCCTCCCTCTGATGGGCTGAGATGGCATCCTCAAACTGAGCCTGGAGGGCCTTCAGCTCCTCAATTGTGGTGCTGATGGTGGCCTATGGGAAGCAGTGAGCCCATGGTTGCACCCAGGAGGCCTGCTTGAGGCACAGACAGCTGGTTATCTGCTGTCCTGTGGCCAGACCAGCTGTTCATTCAGGTGGTAGGAGGTGGGAGCTTGAGTCAGGGTTCTCATGCCTGGAGACACGGTGGTGAAGGATGCCAGGCAGAAGGGCATTCCCCATGAAGGAGGGCTGAGACCTCCAAGGACACTGTGCCCCCACTGTGCCTTTCCTCTGGGGTCCCCAGGCTGTCAGACCTCAGGCTGCCAGGAGGGGCCCAATCAGGGATCAAGTCTCATGATCTGGAGCACCTACAGCAGTCAGCACAGGGATGGGCAACTTGTCCCTTCTCAGAGCAAGTGCTTCTGGCTGGCCTCCCTGGGGCCTGGGCCATCAGTGTAAGGTGAGGAAGGCCAGAACCTCAGAGCAGGAGGTATGGCAGTGGCCGGAGAGCTGGGCCTTGCTGACCACACAAGCCACTGGTCAACTGGCCCTTGGTCCACGGGTCCTTGGTTTCCAGAACTGTCAAACAGGCAGGTGAGATTAGGGGACATTCACTGCCCCCACCAGCTTTAAATGTGTGAGTATCAATAGACACACCTGGGAGGGGTCGCTGGGCTCAGCCTGCACACTGAGGAGTAGGGGCTATTCTGGCAGTGATGCCACCAACACACTCAGGCAACCCCGACACCCATATAGGACATAACCCAAACAGAATCTTCTCCCCTGTCAGCCATACCACCCAAGACGTTCCTCTCTAGTGCTACTTGCTGGGCATGCACAGGGCACAGGGTCCTCTTGCTGACAGGCCCTAGGCTTAGGTCATAGCATTCTTTGCAAGGATCTTCCCCATCATCCCCTGGCCCCAGGTTGAGGCAGCAGGGTTGGCTAGACCCAGGGTGGTCTTGGCTCTCTGGCCATAGTGTCCTCGGCATGAGGGGTTAGAACCCTTCCTCCTTCAGGGTGCCATACCTGTGGCCTTGGGGGCCTCTCCCACTCTATGGGGCAGGGCAGTAGGCAGCTGGCAGGAGGTCAGGTCCCTTCTGAAGCTGGCTTTGTGTTCCAGGGAGCATAGGTACCTGTAGATTGCCCTGTGCTGGATCTCTGCGAGCCCAGACCCTACCACCCACCTGGATTTTGCAGGCCACTGGAGGACACTGCTAGGTGGGGTCTCCTATAAGACTCTGCCTCCTTCGCATGGTAAAAGAGCCGTCGTTTGCACCTCTCTATCCCTCAGCCCTTGCTGTCTCTCTCGGCTGGCAAGCATCACCTTGGATAACTGGGTCATGGCTCTGTGCCCCCAGCACGGGCCTAGCAGTGCCTGTGGTGGGTGCTCAGTGGGATCTGGATGCAGACACCCTGGTGTGGATGGAGGGGACAGGGCACAGGCTAGGATCCCTGGCAGCAGTGGTGACTCAGGCTGGGAAGCCCCTCTGCCCACCCAAGGCAGCTCGTTCTCATGTCATCTCATGACTGGAGTTCGTTGGCTGGCATCTTTCTCCTCCTGCTCCTCTCAGCAGTTTTAATTTCTATTTTCTGAACCGAGGTGACAAAAGAACCCTTAATGAGCTCCCCACAGAGCCTGACTGGCTGGCAGGTCTGGTCCCAAGTCCAGCGGGAGACTCAAGGCCAGCTCAAGAGAAAACTCTGGAAGCCAGCGCTGGCTCCAGAGAAGGCCCCTCTGTAAGCTGGAGATATCAGCAGCCAGGGTCTCAGGAGGGCTTTCCCGGTTCCCTGCCCACAGGGAGGAGCCAAGGGAGCAACTGGGTCAGGGATTGGGGGGAGAGAGGGGCACAGTCCAAACCCGATGCCAAGCTTGGTTCTCCTGGGACCATGGACCCGTGGACCCATGGACCCCTCCAGGTCTGTGCCCAGGGAAGGGCCACCAGGCCTTGGGGGCAGAGAGAGAGCAGGGGTGGGGGCTGCATGGAGTGAGTGAAAAGTTCTTAGGCAAGACTTTCTTGGGGTGCCAGGAGTTCTTTTGGGCTGCCCTGCTCAGCGGGACCAGGATTCTGGGTCATGGCTCAGACAGGAGGGGGAAACACCCTGGCGGCCAATTCCTAATTACAACACCCTTCCCGCTGTGCAGTGGCCTGGGGAGCAGCCATGAGTCCCTGCCCCAGCTGTCTGAGTAATCAAGCATCTCCTCTGCTCCAAGGCTCTGCTCTCTGGACACTCCCCACCTTTTGTACAGTCAGCAAAAACAGACCCTGTTCAGGACTACACAGGAGAGGTCCACTGCCAGGGCCTGCACTGTGGTCAGTGCCTGTTCACCGACAAACTGAGTACTCGTTTAACGCCAGTGGAGCATCTAACCCTATGTTTTCAGGGCTGGGATACTCCAGGGACCAGAGTGGAATTAAAAAAAAAATCTCTTGAGTTAAAAATGAGCGAAAGGCACTGAAGTGAGCAGCATGGTCACCAAGATGTGGTGGGAGATGGAAGGCAGGAGGCAGAGGCGGATCCAACTATTGGGGTATGTATAGCAGAGAGGGCCTGGGTTACGTGAAGTGCAGGGTCCGGCCTCGTCCTCCACCCCATCCATCCCCCCGAAAGGAAGGGACCCATGTCTCCGTGCCTTGAAGTTCTGCTCTTTTTGCCTGGTGCACACACCTACCTGTGTTCACTTGGGACCTGCCCACTGCCAACCACCCAGGACAGCAGTCCTGACCCTGATGCAAGCAGTCCCTTTTCAGACTCCCTGAGCCATTGGTGACCCTTCCCTGAGCACTCTGATTCATATCCTATCACTGTGCTCTGGTCACCTCCTCCCTGTGAGCTGGGTCCCTTGTCTGTATCACTCACACAGGACCTAGCACCACTTCACAAGAGCCCTCTGTGTTCTGCAGGCCAGAGGCCACCCACCAGCGAGAGTAGTGGGTGTCCAGCCCTGCCCACGGGGTAGAGGCACAGGGCCTTCGGAGCTCTCCCACCCAAGCCTTATTTGTTGCTGTCTTCCCCGTCCCCTGGACATGGGCTTCAGAGGAAAAGTCAGGGGTCTCAGGTAACCCCAGCTGGCTGTCTATGGTAGCCTTCGTGCATGTGAAGGCCTCTGTTCAGTGGCTGAGAGTGGGTGGTTGTTTACTGGGGGGCTGCCCTGGCCCCTCAGTGCCTTTCTCCTGGCTCTGCTCAGGGTTCCATGTGGGTGTTCTTTCTGGCCAAAACCCGGGTGCAGTGCCAGCTGTCTCCAGTTCAGTTTCTCTTTGGAAGGGATCTCTGGGGTGGTGAGTCCTGAGAGGCCTGTGTGTGTGTCCCTGGTTGTGCTATGAGCGGCTCAGGGGCATACACAGGGAAGGCTGAACCTCTGTGGCCAGCAGGGGACACAGGCCTGGGTCTCCTCCCCTGACCCCCCTCCCCCCATTGCCTCTTGCTGCAGCTGGCTCATGGTCTGCTGGGCCAGGTCCTCCTGTTTCTAGCCCCTGGCAAACCTGAGGCCAAAGGAGAATTGGGCCAGGTGGAGTCCTGGTACTCATGGCCTGCTACCATGGGCAGGACCTGGGACACAGCTTGGTTCACTCTAGCCTTTCCTGCCCACCGAGATAGTGTCCCCTTCCAGTAGAAGAACTGGAGACACCTGGAGGAAACTGAGGCTCAGGCAGGCAGGGGATGGAAAGGGACATACTGCTGGGACCAGGCAGGAGGGGTGTGCAGCTGGGGTCTGCCAGCACCTCCTGGGCTATGCATGTGGCCAGGCTGAACACCCATCCCTAGCTCACCTCAGCTTGCTCCTGCCGGCTTTGGGCCTCCTGCTGCACCTGATCCAGCGCTCGTGTGGCCCTGATGAGCTCTTCACTCAGCAGGCTCCGCTCTGCTTCTTTCAGAGACAGGGCCTGGACATGATGGGGGGGTGCTTGTGAGAGAGGTGGGGAGCTCAGGGGAGAGGGTAGACCCACTCTCTAATGAGAGGCTGCAGCACAATGCTGAGTGCTAAAACCCTGCCAGACGCAGCATCTCCCCTCCCCCACCTCCTGTGCTGGGGAGGGGAAGCAGTGCCCACAGAGACAGCCCTTGAGTCCTGAGCCCTTTCCCTCCTGAGGACCTCCCCTCCAACCAGCATCATCCTACCTCCATGTCTGGGAACTCCCCTTCCTGCACCTGTCCAAATACTGCTCTTCCCCACTCAGGTCAGGGGGCTTTATGAATCACCTCCCCACCCCTCCTTCCAGATAATGCTTCCTACAGCACACAATGAAGGAACCACTAGTGGTCCCCAAACACCTGACAATACTCCATCTCATGCACAGCCTGGAATGTAGTGTTTCTACCACAGCTCCAAGAGGGCAATGACTAGCAGAATCACCAATGTATATGATCTCTGTGCCCAGGCTCACTGTGGGAGAGAAGCCCGGAGACATGTATGTCCACATGCAGGATGATGAATACCCGGCATCACCAATGACTATTATCACATTGTCTGCAATGGCAACAGAGCCAGAAACAACCAGGTTGCCCACCCACAGGAGAGCAGCCAAACAAAGGCAGACCCATGCACCCAACATGTATCATGCAGCTGTGACAGGGAACAGCAAAGCTCTGAGCACAAGGATGTGGAAAGACTGCCAAGATATGTTGAAGAAAGAAAGGCCAGAAAATTGCATGGACTTTTCTTACTTTTTGTGTTTAAAAGGTATGTGTGGGAGGGGTGGGGCGGCAACATTGTATATTTCTATTTGCAAACAATTGTAAAGAATGTTACATAATAAAATATTTGTTTGGTCTTTTTCCCAGGTTGGTAGAGGGAGTCTCTAAACCCAGGGGTTTTCCGAGTGAGAAGGGTCTGTGTATTCATGCTGGGCCCCTGGACCATGCCTGAGCATATGCTAATAAGGAGACTTATGGTGGGCTCCTACTTAGTTTTAGGATGAGACTGTCTGTCTCAGAATGACTGCTGATTAGAAGGTTGGGGCTGTGAACCACAGGATATCAGCCTAACCTTTCAGCCTCCAGAAGGGGAGCTGGAAACTTATTTCAATCACATCTAATTATTCAGTCAATTATACTACAACAGTGAAGTCCCAGTAAAAACTCTGGACACCGAAGCTCACCTGGTTGGTGAATATCCTGACGTGCAGAGAGGTAGAAGTGCCAGTTCCATGGGAAGGTGGCACAGAAGCGCTGTGTCTGGGACTTGCCCAGATGTTGCCTATGTGTCTTTTCTTTTGGCTGGCCCCAATTTATATCTTTTATAGTAAAACTGCTATAGTAAGTACAGGGTTTTCTTGAGTTTTGTGAATCATTCTAGTGAATGATTGAGCCTGAGGGGATCATGGGAAACTCCAAACTTGTAGTCAGTTGGTCAGTAGTATGGGTGACCTGAAGACCCCTGCACTTGCAGCTGGTGTCTGAAGTGAAGTTAGTATTGTTGGGGACAGTGTTCTGTCAGGTCTGTGCTGATTCTGGGTTATTAGTGTCAGAATGTCACGTCAATATTGCAGAGGAATGAAAAGGAAAGGACAATAGTTCCCTGAGGTGCAGAGTGAAGGTGAGAGGCTGAAATGGGGAACTGTCGTAGAATGGCTTTCTGCATTTTAAACAGTCTTTAACAGCAATGCTTCCCCCTTGGTCCTCTCCTTTCCTCGAGTCCATGCTTGATTTGCTCTAAGTTCCATTAGCTTTTGATAAATTTGCCATCTCACTGGACTTTAAGGTCTTCAAGGACAGGGCCTTGTCTCTTTCTTTCCTGGTTCTCACTAGTGGACACAGCAAGTGGGTACTTGTTAACATTTTAGGCAAAACTTCATCAAAGTTAGAAGTTATGACATTCACTGGGGCAAGGACTTCACTTTGCAAACAGATGTAGGAAAGTCACAATTTAGATGCAGTAGGTAAAGAAGAATGGAGGATTAAAGTGAAAATGCTCCCTCCTGGGACAGCTGTTCCATTTCTTTTGCTCCATACAGAATTTCTCTTCTTCATTATAGAAGGAACTAAGGCCTCTGAAGACTATCTTGTGACTGAAGTCCTCAGTTACCTCAGAGGAGCATTAGAACTTGCCCATTGGATCTCCTAACTCCACTTCTCTGCTCTATTTCTCCACACAGGCTACCCAAAATGAAAGGCAGCTGACTGGAAAGAGCTCCAGGAAAATTCCACCTGCTCCACTGCATCAATGGCCCAAGGATTAATCATCTGTGTCACAACTCTGGGCTGAGATTTATTGTGGCCACACTATGGATCCAGGGAAGCCACTAGCGTACAGCATCTGTCTATTCTCTTAGCCTGCGCTCTTCTTTGACTGAGTTCCCTCTCCCTGGGCAGCATGGCCATTAGGAAGTTGCCATTATAGTCTCATGAGAGCAGGCAGTGTGGACCAGTGGTTGGTCTCAGATGAGAGTGAGGGGCTGCATGGGGGCCTGGACTAACCGCCCACTTCCCCAGATGTGTTGCTTCCCACTGAGCCTCTTCTTGTCCAATAGAAAGAATACCACCACATCCCAGGGTCATTAGACCTACCCATCTCCTTCTTTGCCTGACTCTGATTCAGCCCTCAGTCTCTTCCACCTGTTACCCTGCCTCAGCTTCTCCACAGCCTCCTGGTTCCATTCTTTCTTCTGCTTAACCCTCATCATATCAACCTTGCTCAAGAATATCCATTGGCTCCCTGTTATCTGAACCTGGTGTGTGAGACCCTTCGTGATACCTCTATCCTCTTTGCTTGCTGTCCCCACTCACATGCAGCCTGGCAGCTGTACAGAGCGTCATGCCACTCCCAGACATTCTGTAAATGCCCTCTCTCACTCTACCTGGCAGCCTCCTATTCCTCCATTAAGGCCTTTCCTTCCTCCATCACAGGAAGAAGAGTAGTGGTGTCCAGCCCTGAACCGAGGTGACAAAAGAACCCTTAATGAGGCAGTGAAGAGCATAGGTCTCAGTGCACAGCAGATGTACTATGCAACCTTGGCAAGGGATTCAACATCTCTGGACCTTGGTTTTCTTACCTGTAATATGGGGATAATTAGAGCATGTACCTCAGAGTGTTGTCATATGAAATGCAGAAGGCTTGGCAATGAATTTCGGCTACTCCAGCTACTATAATTTGTAATCTGTATCAACATTTCATAGTCCTATCACACTGTGTGACAGCACATATGGGCACGTTTACTTGTGTTTCCCATCACTCAACACTGAGTTCTTCAGGGTGGCATGGTATAGTAGAACAGCCTGGATTCAGAAGATATCTTTTATAGGGCCATTGTCTGGAAAGATGGTCAGGTGGGTGGTTGGTGGTTGTGTGCTTCGATTGGTGGTCGAGTGAGTTGAAGACATTGATGAATGACTGGCTGGATGGCTGATCAGGTGGATGGATATGTAGTCAGACACATGAATGAATGGCTGGATATGTGGATGGACAACTGCATTTGTGGATAGGTAGAAGGATATTAAGTGAATGGATGGGTGGATTGTCAGCTGTGTGGATGGATGTCCAAGAGCATGGATGGATGTTTTAAGTTAATGGAGGGATGAATGATCAGGTGAGTGGATCAATGGCTGGGTGAGTACTGAACAGATAGATGGTCAAGTGAGTGAAGATAGTTATGTGGATGGATGGTTGAGTGCACGGATAGCTGGATGAATGGTCAAGTGGATGGATGGATGGATGGATGGATGGATGGATTGTTGGATAGTCAGGTGTGTGAATAGACACCTTGGGCTTGTGGATGGATGGCCATGTATATGGGTGAATAGATGGATGTGTGCAAAGGATGAGGAATATTCAGGTGAGAGGATGGAAGTGAATGGAAGGATATTCAAGTGCTGGACAGATGGACAGATGGATATATGTATGTATATATGGATAGATAGATGGATGGATGGGTAGTTAGGTAGATGTCTGTCCACCAGGACTGCTGTGGAAGACCAAGCTGCCATAGCAATAACATGGAAAGACTGCACCTTCTGGGGGGTGGCCCCATATTGCCCTCGAGCTGGGCCAGGGATGATAGGTGGGGTATAGTTGTGTACCCCTACGGCCTCCTAGCTCCACCATCACCTGCTGCATCTCATGCTCCAGTTGGAGGAGGCTCTCATCCCGCTCCTGCTTCAGGTTCTGAATTTCCTCCTTCAGAGCCTCCCTCTCGGCTGTACTTTTTGCCACCAGATCCTTCTCCTTCTCCAGCCAGCATGCAGTCACCTCCTTCTCCTTTGCCAGGGATAAACTCAGGGTCTCCTGGGCCGAGACAAAGGGATGGGTTGTGAAGTCCAGACACGTGAGACCAGCAGGTATCCATGGTTCTGGGTGAGACCTGGCTCATGGAATGCCAAGACTGATGGAACCCAGAGGCTGTCCAGTCCAGCCAGCTGCACCCCTTTTGTCATCCAACAGGGACACTGGATGGATGGATGGATGGATGGATGGTTGGATTCAGGTGTGAGATAGACACCTTGGGCTTGTGGATGGATGGCCATGTATATGGGTGAATAGCTGGATGTGAGATCTCTTTGGGTCTCAGCCCCCGCCATCCTACATATTTACCTATCGGTTTATAAAATCATCCCTGATTCTCTGCAGTGTGCCACTGACACTCGCACAGAATGTAGAGATACATCAGACCAGGCCTCTAGGAGCCTGTGACCCATGGAATGGTTCTGATGGATGAAGCCTCCTCTACCTCCTGGCCCTCAAGCTGCACCAGGCCAGCCAACACCCAGTCTGGCCTCTTCTGTGAAGGAGAGGTCTACCCCAAATACAAGCTCCAGTGCAATGTCAGGGTTCTCCAGAGAGGGACTTGAATGCCCACTTGAACTGTGAAGAGTGAGCAGGTCCTTGCTGGGTCTCCCCTGGCCCGGGCACCTGTGCGCCAAGCTTGGTCTCCCAGGATTCCCTTCCCTAAGGGTCTGCCATTCTCTAGGGCTTGGTAGGCTATTAGGAAGTGGCGAGTGGGCCCGGGCCAGTCGACCTTCTCTCTCTGGAGCCGTGCCAGGTCCTCGTGGTGGGTCAGTGCCTGGCTCTCTAAGGCCAGCTGTGCATCCCGTTCCTGCTGTGCCACCTGCCACTGGAGCCGCCCCACATCCTGCTGAAGTTTTGTCTCCTGGATCTCCCAGGCACTTCTCAGCTGTTCCATTTCCCCTGTGGAGTGACAGGCGTGTCAGGGCCTGGCTGCGGAGCCTGAGCACGTGGACCCCTGGGCCCTTTGGACTCCCCATGGAGTGACAGCCCTGGGGAGTGCAATCTCCTATTCTGCCTGTGGCCAGGCTCAGGGACCAGGTGGTCAGCACACAGCAGGGTGGACTGAGCAAGGGCAAGGGCATGGGGATGGGGCAGGAGGTTACACGCTGACCCTGTGGCCACAGCCCAGGTCTGAGCCTTGGGCCAGCGCAAGGAGCAGCCTGGGCAGGACACATGCTATTCCTCATGGACAAGTGTGGCCGGACTAATTCAGGACTCAGCTCCAGGCCCACATTTGTGCCCCTTCAAGTACTGGGGAGAGGGAGCAGCACGTATGGGTACTGAGATCCACTCCAGTAGCCCTTCCATGGCTGTCTGGGGGGAGGTAGGAGCAGAGGGATCCTGCCTGTGGAGCACCTTGCAAGGCCTGTTGAGCCAGACGTGCGCTCTGGGCCTCTCCCTCCAGCTGCTTTTGCTGGGCCTGCAGGTGCATCACCAGCTGCTGGGCCTCAAGGAAGCTGCTCTCTAGGGAGTCTCTTTCAGCCCTGCAGGGAGCGGCAAACAACAGGTGAGTCAGTCATGAGATCCTGCCTGAGAGGTCAGCCTAGTAAGTCAGAAAATCAAGAGGGCGTCTCATTCATTTTGAATCGCTAAAAATGAGTAGACTCCTGCATAATAATATGTTTCAGGTGGACTAAAAAAGTGAAATGAAATGAAATGAAAACAAACAAGTAGCGAAACAACTCAGAATTATAAAAATAGTAGAAAAATACAGATGGACATTCTATAATCTTAAGCAAGACACAAAAGTCATAGGACAAAAATAAAAAAGCCAACAGGGCTGAATACACTTAAAGATAGGAATGAGGAGTGTTTCTGTAGGAAAGTTTCCACAAACTGACTTAAAAAACAGGAGACAGAGTGGAAGAAAAACCTGCATTAAATATACAAACAAAGGGTTAATAGCCATCATATGCAAAGAGCTCCTACCAATCAATGACAGAAAGTCAGCTGATTCTACAGAAAAATGAGAAAAATGACTGTTATTCACAAAGAAAACACAAATGGTTGAAAAACATAAGAAATTTACTTAAACTTACTAGTACTCAGGAAGATTCAAATCACAAGCATTCAATATTACTAATCATTTATCAGATTAGCAAAAGCTTAAACTAGTGACAGCATCCAGTGTTGGCAAGGGCGTGAGGACCATTTTTTGGGGAAAGGGTGGGGAAAATCTACAAACTTAAAGTGTGCATTTCCTTGTCCTAGCAATTCCACTTCTAGGTGTCAGTTCTTGACATAGTTTGGGTGATTTTCCCCTCCAAATTTTAAGTTGAAATTGATCTTCAATGTTGGAGGTGGGGCCTGATGGGAGGCGCTTGGGTCATGGGGGTGGACACTTCACGAATGTCTTCATCTTTATGGTAATGAGTGAATTCTTGCTCTATTAGTTCACAGGAGAGCTGATTGTTTAAAGGAACCTGGCACCTCCTCCTTTCTCGCCCTCTCTTGCCATGTAATGACTACTCCCCTTCACCTTCCACTATGAGTGGAAGCTTCCTGAAACCCTGACCAGAAGCAGTTGCCAGTGCCATGCTTCTTGTACAGCCTGCAGAACTTTAAGCCAAATAAACTTCTTTTTAAGAAATAAATTATCCAGCCTCAGGAGTCCATTTATAGCAACACAAATGGACTAAGACAGTTCTGTAGAAACACATGTGTTCTGACAATGTACACACAAAGGATGCTTACTATGGTTTTTCATAGGGCATTAATTGGACTTGGGTGAAATGCCAGTAAATGGAAGAATGTTTTAGAAATTATGGTGCATCTTGTCTCTGGAACAGCATGCATTTGTTAACAAGAATGAGGAAACTAGTCTCTATTCTCTTGACATGGAAGGAGTCACATCCAAAAGCAACCTGCCAAATTAGACCTTCACAAGCAGTCTGGCTCATCATGCACCAAGCTGCCTTGGTGTATTTGTGCATACAGATGCAATTGCTTAGAAAATGCCTAGAACACTACACACCAACACACAGCAGTGTCCATTCCTGGTAAGAGGTAGGGAAGACCCTGAATTTCTGACAATTAATTCATCAACTATGAACCAGCCAACCATTACTGGCAAATTGTAATTGTTACTATGTTCTGCCTTGTGCTGGATGCACATCAGTGGGAAAAAAAAACAAAACTAGCTGAGCAACATCCATGAACACACCATGAAGACTCAAATATAAATATTCACATGAACACACAAGCAGCAACTGCATAATCCCAACAGATTGGGTCAAGGCAGGCCATGGGCCACAGGGACCTTGACAGCTGTGACCAGGCTCTGTCTCAGTTTCTCCTTCATCCCCTTGGTCACTGCAGCTCCCTTCATTAGGGCTCCCTGACATTTGCAGAAAGAGATGTCCTCTGGACTCAGGTTGGACGCCTCATCTTCTGGCATATGATACAGTGCCCGCCTCCCTGTTCCAGTCCTTCCCCTCGTAGGCACCCTCATGTTCCCCACTCCTTGCATCTGAGCATTCCCTCCACTTAGATGCTCTTCCCAGTTCTGTATGTAGAAAATTCTCCCTTCATGTTTGCCTCACGCCTCGCTCCTCCTAGATGCCTGCCTGGTCTTCTCTAGGGGTTGTGGTCTCTGCAGCTTAGACATTGGAATCTGAGTGTGTCCATCCTCTCTCTCCACAGGAGCTCGAGAGCAACTTAGTCAACTGTTGAGTCCCTAGGAACAGAGGCCTGGCGCCCTATGGGGTACTCTGAGCAAGAATGGGGTGTGAGGTATGGCTGGTGAGGACTCTGGTTCATCTGAATGTGCCAGCACTCCACAAACTGAGAGAGTTGATTCACCAGTGTTGCTGCCTTTTCAGGTCCTGGGAGTAGGGGGCTCAAAGACTTCAAGAGTAAGGTCTGCCCTCATAAAATGAACCTGGGAGGAGGTTTCATCAAAGATGAGGAACTGCAGCAAGACTTCCCACACCGAATCATCATCAATGTGATCTGAGAGCTCATTAAATATGGCATCCACACCCCCTGGCCCCACTGAGCCAACCAGACAGACACACAGAGTGTATGCTGGGCAGATATAGCATCAGAACAAGTCTGGGTCTGGGTCTGTGGTCAGGGTTGAGGTAGGAGAGCTGCAACAACAGGACTCAGGGCTGCTAAGGGCTCTGACAAGGGCCTGTGTTCTGGGCAGCAGACACTGCAGGGAGGAAAGGGACCTCCAACCCTAGTCTTCTGAGTCTCCAGGACCCAAGAGGGAGTGTGGGCAGAAACCAGACCAGAGCAGCCTTCCCCAGGTTTTCCGTTTCAACTTCTGCACATGCTTTTATTTGGAGGAGAGGTGTGTACTTGAAGAAGCTCAAGGATCTGGGACCCCAAAGTTTTTCATGCCCCTCAGATTCTGGACTTCTAGGAGGAAAACTTTACTACAAAAATCTACCAGCTTTGGGAATTCTGCTGAGATCACAGGACCAGTTCATCTCACCAGGCAACAGCCAATGGGCACCCCCTTGTTCTTGCCTATGAGTGTCCATTTTAACTTCTGGAAATTGCCCTTGATGATCTTTCAGCCCCCACCCCCCCATCAACCTCTTGATTCCTTGGAGCTAACTCTACCTCTGGTTCCAGGGATGGGCATGTGACCTAATCATGGCCACCAGAGCCCTGTGACTCCTGGCTCCCAGGATTGGTACAGGGATGTCAAGTGACTCAAGATGGCTCTCAGGCCTTGTGGTGAGAAGGAGAGTCTGTGTCTGCTGGAGGAAGGAGCCTGCAGTGGCCACTGGGCATCTTGCCACCTCTCGGGGCAAGACTACCTGGGAAAGAAATCTCCTCAGAGTCAAGCAGCACTGAGGCAGGATCCTGAGGGCACTGTGGGAGTGCCTGGATTTAACCTTGCCTGAAGCTGGTACATCCTGAATGCCTCAGATCCACAAGCAAGGTATTCCACATCTGCCTTCCACTGGTTTGAACTGATTTTCTGTTACACGCTACTACCTCTTTCATGAAGTGACCCCAAGACTCTCATTGGATTTACCTCTTCTAGATGCTTTCCTGCAACACAAAGCCTCTGTTTGCCTCTTACTCAGTCCACCTTACACGTATACACACTCACCCTGTCCTATGTCACTATGCAAGTGTTCTCTGCCACACTGGAGATTCTCTGAGGGTAAGGCCATGTGATAAATGCCCTGGTCCTTGGGTACCTGAGGTCAGCTGCCTTCTCAGCTGCGAGCTGGCCCTGCCTCTCCAGAGCCTCCTGCTTGGCCAGCAGCTGGGACCGCTCCTCAGACAAAGCATCCTTCTCCTGTAGGGCTTGCTGCAGAGTGTCCATCTGGGCTTCTTGGTCCTGCAGGATCTGGGCCAGCTGTTCCTCCAGGGCCTGTTTCTTGTAGGTGACCTAGAAGAGGAGGGAGAAGACAGTCTGACAGAGAAAGAGAATAAGTGGATGGATGAGGAAGGGCTTCCTGAGGGAAAGGAAGGACTTCAGCGGAAGTGATTTTATGTGGAATGGCATGGAGGTGAAAGTGGAGGAGGTGAGTGGACATAGGCATATTAGAACTCAGAAGTACACACGTGCTTTTACAGTAGAGGAGTGTCCACTCCTGTCACTGTGCAGGAGATATTATTGAACTTGTCACTCCCAGGTAGGATCCAACTATCAACCTAAGTGGTTACATTTGTTGGACTGCAAGTGTCCGGGGGCAGGAGACATTGCATCAAAATGGCAGTAGAAGATAACAGAGAACTAGATTGTTGCAGACCAAAAGTTCCACTGATAATATCACAAAAATCTGAACAAAATACATCACAGGACTCTGTATGAAGTCTCAGAGAACTCAAAGGCACTGGAGCAGAAGATGACAAGATCTTGGAGAAGGGAGAAACAGAAGAATGACCACCATTTGGTGTCTCCTTTCTTCAAAGCATTTGCTGATTTAAGAGTTTTGGTTAGCTTCTTCAAGGCCAAAGAAACTATCAAGAGAGCAGGAGACAACCCACAGACTGGGAAAAATATTTGCCCACTGTACATCTGACAAAGGCCTAACATTTGGGATCTACAAGGAACTCAAATGTGCTGAAAAGAAAAAAACAAACAGCCCCATTACAAAGTGGACAGAAGATATGAATAGACACTTCTCAAAAGAAGATGCACAAGCATCCAACAGACACATGAAAAAATGCTCAGCCTCACTAGTCATCAAAGAAATGCAAATTAAAACCACACTGAGATACCACCTAACTCCAGTCAGGATGGCCATCATCAATAACTCAAAAAACAACAGATGCTGGAGAGGATGCAGGGAAGAGGGAACACTTCTACACTGCTGGTGGGAGTGTAAACTAGTACAGCCTCTGTGGAAAACAGTGTGGTGATTCCTAAAAGATCTAAAAATCGACCTTCCATATGACCCTGCAATCTCCCTACTGGGAATATACCTGGAAGAACTCAAATCACTCTATGAAGAAGATATCTGCACACGTATGTTTATTGCAGTATTGTTCACAGTAGCAAGAACATGGAACCAACCATGCTGCCCATCAAAAGAGGAATGGATAAAAAAAGTGGTATATATATACAATGGAATATTATGCAGCCATAAAAAAGGACAAAATCATGAACTTCATAACAACCTGGATGGACTTAGAGTCTATAATACTGAGTGATCTATCACAGAAACAAAGAACTGAGTATCACATGTTCTCACTCATAAGTGGAAC